>NC_059302.1:12058526-12061026 GCF_017591435.1 Portunus trituberculatus | reverse complement strand
TTTTCTCGTTTGTTTCCTCCGTTTCATCTTTCTTACTGTCCTTCATTTTCTTTCTTTTCTTCTTTTTCTTTTCCTTTCTCCATCCTCTTCCTTCCATACTGATTCATTCTATTTTGTTGTATTTCTTTATTCACCATTTTCATTCATTCCTCATTTTCTTCCTTCTCCTTCTTGTTTCCTTCTTGCTTTCTCTCCTTCCTCTTCCTCTTCCTTCTCCAATTTCTCTTCCTTCTCCTCGTCTTCTCTTTCTTATTTGTACATGATTTCTTCCTCATCTTTGACACTTTGTTTTCTCTCTCTCTCTCTCTCTCTCTCTCTCTCTCTCTCTCTGTAACCCTTTCATCAATATAGCATCGTGTGGTGAGTCAAGTGGACAGAATTCACTCTATATGTTCCAAGACGAGGGCCAATCAGTCTGTGTGTGTGTGTGTGTGTGTGTGTGTGTGTGTGTGTGTGTGTGTGTGTGTGTGTGTGTGTGTGTGTGTGTGTGTGTGTGTAAGGTAGAGTAGTGTAGAAGGTCTATAGAGAAAATGTTAGAAAAAAAGACGAAAAGGCGATATAGAAAGCAGTAGTAGTAGTAGTAGTAGTAGTAGTAGTAGTAGTAGTAGTAGTAGTAGTAGTAGTAGTAGTAGTAGTAGTAGTAGTAGTAGTAGTAGTAGTAGTAGTAGTAGTAGTAGTAGTAGTAGTAGTAGTAGTAATAATAATAATAATAATAATAATAATAATAATAATAATAATAATAATAATAACAAAAATAATAAAATTACTAACCCAAATAAAAAAAACCCTCCAATGGACACTTTAGTTGACATGATACGAGAGAGAGAGAGAGAGAGAGAGAGAGAGAGAGAGAGAGAGAGAGAGAGAGAGAGAGAGAGAGAGATTTTCTATTTCATTCATATTATCACGAGCTACAACTGTATAAATGAATGAAGAGACGAACCAACAAACGAACGAATTCACACACACAAATCAAACAATTAAATAAATAGTCAGTTTGTGAAATGTCTTGGAAAATTAATATGCAACTTGACTTTTTTTTGCTTTTGTCTAGATTGTTGTCTATTTATTGAGAATGAAAGAGAAATAAAATAACATGCACATCTCTCTCTCTCTCTCTCTCTCTCTCTCTCTCTCTCTCTCTCTCTCTCTCTCTCTCTCTCTCTCTCTCTCTCTCTCATCGTAACAGCTTCGCATCTTGTTTATCTTTTGCTTTTTTCATTTTTCTCTTTCAGTTCTTTGTTTTTTCTTTTCTTTTTCATTTTACTTCCTCATATTGTCTTCCTCCTATTTAGTGTTTTGTCTTTTTTTTCTCTTCCTTTTCGGCCATATTTTCCTCACTTTTCTCCTCTTCCTCTTCCTCTTTCTTCTCCTCTGCTTCTTTCTTTCTCTTTCAGTGTCTTTCTCTTTCTCCTACTTTCCTCCTCAGTCTTCCTCTTCCTGCTCCTCCTTTATTTTCCTCCTCTTCCTTCTCTTT
Source organism: Portunus trituberculatus (assembly GCF_017591435.1). NCBI lineage: Eukaryota > Metazoa > Arthropoda > Malacostraca > Decapoda > Portunidae > Portunus > Portunus trituberculatus. The sequence goes on along the minus strand of NC_059302.1, from coordinate 12,059,549 downwards.
CCCTCCTCCTCCTCCTTCTTCTTCCTCCTCCTCCTCGTAATGGCAAGACCACCAGTGTTATAAGAATGGGCGGAAAATTCCCGTTAATTATTCAACATCACGGAGGAGGAGGAGGAGGAGGAGGAGGAGGAGGAGGAGGAGGAGGAGGAGGAGGAGGAGGAGGAGGAGGAGGAGGAGGAGGAGGAGGAGGAATACAAAGGAAGACAAACAGCAACAGATCCTAGGTCCTTACTAGGCTGTTTGTGGAGACTATCTACTAAGAGGAGGAGGAGGAGGAGGAGGAGGAGGAGGAGGAGGAGGAGGAGGTCATGACTACTTATATACATCTTCGGCAAATCAAACGAATCTGACATGCACATGCACACGCACATGCACACACGGACGCGCACATTCCTTAAGCTGTACACGATAAATTTTCCATAAAGATAACTTAAATATTCCCATGTATACAAACAGAACATTTATTCCCCACCTAAATCCAATAACAACAATAACAATGTCTCCTCCCCCTCCCCCTCTCTCTCTCTCTCTCTCTCTCATTCATAGCTTAACAACATAACACTTGCTTGCTCCCTTTTTATAGCACAATTCTCCTCCAAAAGAGAGAGAGAGAGAGAGAGAGAGAGAGAGAGAGAGAGAGAGAGAGAGAGAGAGAGAGAGAGAGAGAGAGAGAGAGAGAGAGAGAGAGAGAGAGAGAGAGAGAGATATGAGGCGAAAAAGTAGATTGTATTAAAATGAAGGGACTCACTCACTCACACTCACACTCTCTCTCTCTCTCTCTGTGTGTGTGTGTGTGTGTGTGTGTGTGTGTGTGTGTGTGTGTGTGTGTGTGTGTGTGTGTGTGTGTTTGTGGAGGGGTCCTACAGTACAGACAGGTGGGTGGGTGGGAGAGAGTAGGAAGGAAGAGGAGAGGAGAGGGAAGGAGAGGTGGATGGGGAGAGTGGAGGAGAGGGTGGATGGACGGATGGGCCACTTGCTGAAGGTCACTCTATTGATCCATCTGCCCCCACACAATCCCACCCA
>NC_059302.1:12013526-12033526 GCF_017591435.1 Portunus trituberculatus | reverse complement strand
TCCTTCCTTCCTTCCTTCCTTCCTTCCTACTCTCTCTTCGTGTTGTTTTTGTTTTCCTGTTTGTTGTTTATTCTTCCTCCCTTTTATTTTATCCTGTTTCTCCATCTCCTCCTCTTCATGTTTTACTCTTTTTTTTCCTTCTCCTGTACTATTTATTTTCTTCCTTCTCCTCCACCTCTTTTTTCTTTCTTTCCTCTCCTCTCTTCTTTTCTTCTTTCCCTTCTTCTTCTTCTTCTTCCTCCTCCTTCTCCTCCCTGCATTCCTGACTTTTCTTCCTTTTTCGCTTCTCTTCCTTTCAGACAATATGTAACGTCAATATTTGCTTTCCTTTCCTTTTTTCTTCTATTTCTCTTTCATGAGTCTAAATGGAGAGAGAGAGAGAGAGAGAGAGAGAGAGAGAGAGAGAGAGAGAGAGAGAGAGAGAGAGAGAGAGAGAGAGAGAGAGAGAGAGAGAGAGAGAATTTGTGTGTAACTAAACATTTCCCGCATGAAGTCAACGAGTGTACATGTTTAATGAACGTATTAGTTAATGAAAAATATCTGATACCTGTGTGTGTGTGTGTGTGTGTGTGTGTGTGTGTGTGTGTGTGTGTGTGTGTGTGTGTGTGTGCATGGCAACTTGTTTGTTTGTCTGTTTGCCACTCTGCTCGTCAACTTCACTCCTCACCAAACACACACACACACACACACACACACACACACACACACACACACACACACACACACACACACACACACACACACACACACCAAACATTCCCCAATACTTCTCAACACCACCACCACCACCACCACCACAACTACCACTACAACTTTTTTTCCCCTCACAGCAAGTTGCGTGTAGCTGCGCCTGACCCTAATTGCCTTCCGTTAATGAGCTGCTATGATGCACGCAACAATTAGCTGAGGGAAAAAATATCTTTCGTCATAGAGGGTGTGGTGAAATGCTAAGGGATACTAGGGTGTGTGTGTGTGTGTGTGTGTGTGTGTGTGTGTGTGTGTGTGTGTGTGTGTGTGTGTGTGTGTGTGTGTGTGTGTGTAAGTCTGCCATACCCTCAGCTGACAACCAAATAACCAAACATTTACATCATCATCATCATCATCACCACCACCACCACCACCACCACCACCACCACCACCACCACCACCACCACCACCACCACCACCACCACCATCATCATCATCATCACCACCACCACCACCACCACCACGACTCCTTTACTTTTCGGAATCGCAAAGGTTGAATTTCGTGGGGCGGAGGCTAAATGTCGTACCTTACGCCCCCCGCCCCCACGCTTCCCAAGCCACGCATCCCAGGCTCCCACACTCCCAGCCCCACGTCCCTAGCCCTACCAGGCGCCGCGGGGCTGCCAGCGTCGCCGCGCGGGGCCGAAAGGTCACGGCGCCGGGTGAGGTCCGGCGCACATCCACGCAGCTCGGCGGGGCCCGGGACGTGTTGAAACGCGCGTAAAAAGAAGACCTCGGCATCAGTGAGTCAAATTTTGCGCAAGAGAGAAAGTAGCGAGGCCGTGCAACACTCAGTTCAGCTCCCGGCCAGGTGTGCCAGGTGTGTGTCTTCCGCTGCCCACACCTGTCCCTCCCACACCTGCACGCTGCCTCTCCCTCACGCCACCATGCCATCACACGTACACATCTCACACTGCACACCACGCCTAGAATACCACCGCCTCCTGCCTCGTCTAGCCACACGTCTCTATCTGTCTCGTCCCTTCAGCCTCCAGGGTCACCAACGCACCACAGGCTGAACATTCCTCGTGCTTCACTGTACATTTGCATCACAGGCACACGTCTGGGGGAAGGTGGGTGGCTGGGACAGATGATTCGGACAGGCGAGTGGGAAGGAGGACTGGTGGATGGCTGGGCGAGTAGGTGGATGGAAGGAAGGTTCAGTCAAGGGGTGATAAAAGCAGTTTGAGGCAGTATGAGATCGATATGGACCTGTTGTTGGAATCATTACTATTGCACTGACCTACTTATTTGTATTCATTCTTGATGCCCATTGTAAAACACAGGGAGAGAGAGAGAGAGAGAGAGAGAGAGAGAGAGAGAGAGAGAGAGAGAGAGAGAGAGAGAGAGAGAGAGAGAGAGAGAGAGAGAGAGAGAGAGAGAGAGAGAGAGAGAGAGAGAGAGAGAGAGAGACGTGGGGTGTCTGGGAAGGTGCTTGGCGAGCGGTGAAGAGAATTCAGATGTAAGATAATGAAGAGAAAGAAGGCTTAACACAGTCAGATCAAGATGAAAACACACACACACACACACACACACACACACACACACACACACACACACACACACACACATTGCTGGGCGGTAATGATAGAAACACTCCTGAATTTTACGCATAGAGGAAAGTCGTGTGTCTTGTTGCTTTTTGGTGCAGAGTGAGTGAGTGAGTGAGTATCTGCACCTTAGGGTTTAACTAGAGCAGTTGTATGTAATTATGTACACAGGAGGCGCACATATGCACACATGCACACACACACACACACACACACACACACACACACACACACACACACACACACACACACACACACACTCTCTCTCTCTCTCTCGTCTTTTCTCCCTCTTCTCTTATAACATTTCCACAAGGCGTCCCACGAATAGGCCTATCATCTCTTTAATACTGCTTCTCGTTAGGAAATGACCTTTTGCCTCAGCCTCTTCTAATTTCCATTCCTTCTGTTTTCTTTTTAGTTTGTTTCACCGTTGCTTTTCACACATTGAGACGTGTAAGCCTGTTGGATTCTTGTGACTCGCTCTTACTGTTTTTTGTATCGACCTTTCTTGTTTTCTATTTCTTTTTTTTTTTTTTTTTTTTTACTCGTGTGTTTCTGTCTGTTTTCTCTCTTCTATCATGATTTTTATTTATTTTTTTTTTCTTCACACGGATGGGCAAGTGTGGGTCTGCAGGGTGTTGGTAACCGGTTCTGTTCTGGGATACACTTTTTCCATCGGTCTTTCTTATATATCTATTCCTTTTATTCTTTATTCTTGTGCATCCGGTTCTTTTCCTTTCTCTCTCTCAAAAAAAAAAAAAAAAGAAAAGAAAAAGAAAAAGAAAAAAGTAAAAAACAGTATTTTCATTTGTGTTTCTATTCTAAATAAAAGTTTTGTTATTGTTATGCAAGTTTTTTCATTTTCATGTTATTTTTTCACGATGGTAGCTTGCTTTCTTTGTTTCGTTTCCAAATAGAAGTTTTACAATAGACTCTTCTTCACAAGGTCTCTGAGATTGATTATATAAATTCCCTAGGTGTGGACATTGCGGCGACCGATATGAACTGGCCTCTCAACCCCTTCAGTACCATGACACATTTTCATATTCATTCTGCTTACTATTTGGCGACTTTTACACAGCTTCAGAAACTCATGTGAGGATTATAATAGTGAAGACTCTGACCATTAATCTTTTGGCCTCCATACACCCTTAGTAATGTAAATAAAATAATCTAATCACACCCAAAATATGCGTTTCAGTACGAAAACGGTAAATCTTCATGTCAAACAATTCATTAAGTATTCGCTCGTGTTCTTTCGTTCAGTTAATAAGGAAATCGCACGAAGGCTGTATGAAAATGCAATAATTCTTAACATGTAACTGTAATACACTAATTCTGCTATTTAAAGTTCTCGTATATTCTTGTAATTATCGAAGACAAAGACAAAAGTAAAAGATTAAAACATAAGTGAGCAACATGTAACATATTAATTGTAGTATGAAACGAGAAGGAAATGAAAAAAAGTAATAAAATAGCTAACCAAATCAATCAATCAAATAAATATCACTCACAAAAACTACTAAAAAAAATAAGAGAAAACAACTTTATAGTGAGGATGGAGACGCCAAGCTGACTGAAGTACAAGTAGGAAAACAACAGTGAGAAGATGTGTGTGTGTGTGTGTGTGTGTGTGTGTGTGTGTGTGTGTGTGTGTGTGTGTGTGTGTGTGTGTGTGTGTGTGTGTGTGTTTCTTCCTTTCTCTTCCCTGCTGTGGTGGTGGTGGTGGTGGTGGTTGTGAATGACTTGACCTGCACTTAAGACCCGAAAAGGAAACGTCTACACATCACAATCTCTCTCTCTCTCTCTCTCTCTCTCTCTCTCTCTCTTTCTGCACACAATCCCCACTGCCTCCCTCACGCCGCCTTGCTACAGCCTCTTAACTTATGACCTTTCTCTCCTTGTTTCTGAATGAGCACACACACACACACACACACACACACACACACACACACACACACACACACACACACACACACCTTTCAGACTTCCATTGACTAACTCTCTAGCCGGTTTGTGTTCTCTCTATTTGCCAGCCACTCACCACCACACCACACCACACCACATCACACCACACACCACACCGCACTTTTCCTTAACCACCTTTTCCTTTATCTCTCAGCCACACCACCACACACCATACACTACACACCACACACATTATCACTATCTACACCACAACCACCACCACCACCACCACCACAACAACACAGTACAATATCTGATTTCTATTAGTCTTTCTTAGTGTGTGTGTAATTCACTGTTTGATCTGCTGCAGTCTCTGACGAGACAGCCAGACGTTACCCTACGGAACGAGCTCAGAGCTCATTATTTCCGATCTTGGGATAGGTCTGAGACCAGGCACACACCACACACCGGGACAACAAGGTCACAACTCCTCGATTTACATCCCGTACCTACTCACTGCTGGGTGAACAGGGCTACACGTGAAGGAGACACACCCAAATATCTCCACCCGGCCGGAGAATCGAACGGTCATCTGGCTTGTGTGCGCTCTAACCACTGTGTGTGTGTGTGTGTGTGTGTGTGTGTGTGTGTGTGTGTGTGTGTGTGTGTGTGTGTGTGTGTGTGTGTTCATTGACACTTAATATTCATCCACACAGTTTTCTTTGTCTCCATTCATAAGTCTCTCTCTCTCTCTCTCTCTCTCTCTCTCTCTCTCTCTCTCTCTCTCTCTCTGCTTCGCCCTACATTCAGTCAATCAATCATTTCTTCTGACATTACAATTTTCCTCCTCCTGAAAATAAATGAATAAATAAATAATGGAGTGTGGAAGTTCACCAGCACCACGTTTCATAATTCGCCTCCAGTCTTCCCCACAGTGACATAGACTCGTGTTCCACTAACCTGTGCATTATCTTGGCTCGTAAATTGCTTCTCTTTTCCTTCTTTTCTATTGTAAGTGTCTCTAGTAAAGGTTAATACTGCCTGTTCCTCCTCCTCCTCCTCCTCCTCCTCATCTTCTTCTTCTTCCTCTTTGTTGTTCTATTTCTTCTTCTTTTACTTACTTTTTTTGATTTATTCCTAATTTTTCATCACTTATTCTTGGTCTTCATATTATCGTCTGTCTTTCTCTTCCTCTTCTTCCTCTTCCTTTCTCATTTCCCGAGTATTTTTCTATATTTTTTCTCCTCTTCCTTTTTCTGTTACTTATATTTCTTCCTTATTTTGCTCCTCCTCCTCCTCCTCCTCCTCCTCTAACTGCTTAGTATCGCTTTCACCTTCGCAGAAAAATATATTATAAGTCGCTTACCAATGCTCTCTCTCTCTCTCTCTCTCTCTCTCTCTTCAATCATGCAAGTTAAATCTGATGAAAGTAAAGGAGGAATTCTTTTTTGTTGTGTGTGTGTGTGTTAGAGAGAGAGAGAGAGAGAGAGAGAGAGAGAGAGAGAGAGAGAGAGAGAGAGAGAGAGAGAGAGAGAGAGAGAGAGAGAGAGAGAGAGAGAGAGAGAGAGAGAGAGAGAGAGAGAGAGAGAGAGCGGATGAAAAACACATCCCGCCAAGCAGTGCTGCAAAAGAGATTAAAAAAAACGAGAAAACTTTCTGATCACGAAGGAGGAGGAGGAGGAAAAATACAATTAAATTCTCTCTCTCTCTCTCTGTGTGTGTGTGTGTGTGTGTGTGTGTGTGTGTGTGTGTGTTTCGTAGTCCATTGTGAGAAATGACATGATACGAGAAGGAGGAGGAGGAGGAGGAGGAGGAGGAGGACGAGGACACGGGAAAAACAGAAGAATGGGAAGTAGGAAAGTGGAAGTGTCCGTTGGGGAAGGATGGGAAGGTGAGGGGAAGGGAAGGAAAGGGGAAGGATGGTGAGGTGGGGAAGGGAAGGGAAGGGAGGGGAGGAGAGGGATGGTGGAAAGAAAGGTACGAATGAATGTTTTTGTCTCGATGTAATATTTTAGCATGTTTCTTTTTGTCTTTCGATTGTTCAGGTGAAGGATGCACGACAGGGATGGGATGGGATGGGATGGGATGGGATGGGATGGGATACGATGGGATGGGATGGGATGGGATAAAAGATAATGAAGAAATGAAGAAAAAGAAAGATCAGAAGGGAGAGGGAGGGAGGAGGAGAGGGAGAGGGAAGATAGAAAGGAAAGAAAAGATGAAAAAGACAAAAAAAAATTGAAAAAAAAAGAAAGGAAGAAAGGATGAGATGGAATGGAAGAAAGAAGAAGGAATGGAAGGAAGGAAGAAAACAAATGGATGGAATGGAAGGACGTAAAGAAGGAACAAAAATCGTGTGAGGTGAATTGAATAAGTATTTGTACCTGTGATTGTTTCTCCTCTCACTGTTTACGATAGGCAGTGAAGAAAAGAGAGAAACGGAAAATGAACACAATAAACTGGAATCAAATAAAAAACATAGATGGATATAAGCTTCAAAATAGACAAAACTAACACCTTTCTATATCCATCTCTCTTTCAAACCAGCAAAAATATATGACGTTTTGAATTTTTTTTTCCCCAACATTTTCTTCGTCCTTGGCCAGTTTCCTGCACGCATTAAGACACAAAGCTGCGTTCGTGGTGTGGCAGGAGAGGCTCGTGTAAGTGCTGCGTTATGCTCCACACTCGCCAAGGCCAGGAAGGAAGGGACACATGCGGAAAGTACAGGATAGATGAATACAAAACACTCCCACTCACTCTCCACGTAAAGATAATAATAAATAACTAAATAAAATAAATAATAAAATGAAGATATGGAAAAAATATAGAAGAAAATAATCGAATAAATAGAATAATAGAAATAACAATATTAAACTACTATACACCAAGATTGAAAAAAACAAAGAGAGAGAGAGAGAGAGAGAGAGAGAGAGAGAGAGAGAGAGAGAGAGAGAGAGAGAGAGAGAGAGAGAGAGAGAGAGAGAGAGAGAGAGAGTAAAAAATGACAAATAATGCCAAGAGGAGGAGGAGGAGGAGGAGGAGGAGGAGGAGGAGGAGGAGGAGGAGGAGGAGGAGGAGGAGGAGGAGGTCACATAGGCGGCCCAGTTGGTGTCTACATTAACCTTGAAGGGGATAGTTCTTTAGGAGGAGGAGGAGGAGGAGGAGGAGGAGGAGGAGGAGGAGGAGGAGGAGGAGGAGGAGGAGGAGGAGGAGGAGGAGGAGGAGGACTGCAAGCTTCCCCTCCTCCCTTCCTCCCCTCACAATTCTTTTCAAACCTTCCTGACCTGCTTCTCTCTCTCTCTCTCTCTCTCTTTAATTCATCAGACAAAAGATTCATATTCCGACTGGAGACAAAAGATTCACCGACAGAGAGAGAGAGAGAGAGAGAGAGAGAGAGAGAGAGAGAGAGAGAGAGAGAGAGAGAGAGAGAGAGAGAGAGAGAGAGAGAGAGAGAGAGAGAGAGAGAGAGAGAGAGAGTAGTAGTAGTAGTAGTAGTAGTAGTAGTAGTAGTAGTAGTAGTAGTAGTAGTAGTAGTAGTAGTAGTAGTAGTAGTAGTAGTAGTAGTAGTAGTAGTAGTACTAATAGTAGTAGTACTAATAGTAGTAGTAGTAGTAGTATAGTAGTAGTAATAATAAATAATAATAATAATAATAATAATAATAATAATAATAATAATAATAATAATAATAATAATAATAATAATAATAACGATGATGATAATGATAATAATTCTTCCTTCACTTCTTGTCCTGTGAGTGTGACCTTGAGTGACTACCGCCCTTCCGCCGGCGACACAGGAGGAGGAGGAGGAGGAGGAGGAGGAGGAGGAGGAGGAGGAGGAGGAGGAGGAGGAGGAGGAGGAGGAGGAGGAGGAGGAGATGATGATGATGATGATGGTAAAAAAAATCGAAGGATAAGAAAAAAAAAAGAAAAGGTGAAGGAAGGAAGGAAGGATGATAATGACGAAGCATATGAATAACAACAAGAACAAGAATAACAACAACACCAACAACAACAACAAACACGAAACACAAAGTACAAGAACAAAAAAAGAGAAGAAGAATCGGAAAAGGAGGACAGGAAACGAAAGAAGAATGAACACACACACGAACCCACACATCACACAGCATCACCAGCGTCGCCTAAGGAATGAATAAGAAGGAATGAGAGCATGAGTGTGGTGGCGGGCTGCGCTGGAAAGCGAGGTAAGGCGAAGCGAGGCAAGGCGGGGCGGACGTGACGTGACACCGCGACCTGTTCCTTTGACGAGTCTGTACCGATACCCTATCATGAAGACTGCCACGCTCGACTGTCAAGGAAACGACGGTATCTCACCCTGTGTTTTGTGGCCCCTGAAGCCCAGCGAGGCGAGGCGCTGGGAGGGAGAGGGAGAGACAGAGAGAAAGAGGTGGGAAAGAGGAACTGTCTGAAGAAGTGTGTGTGTGTGTGTGTGTGTGTGTGTGTGTGTGTGTGTGTGTGTGTGTGTGTGTGTGTGTGTGTGTGTGTGTGTGTGTGTGTGTGTGTGTGTGTGTGTGTGTGTGTGTGTGAAGGTGACGGGGTGAGGGAAGGGAAGTGTGTGTGGTTAAGAAGACGGTATGAGATGCTGAAGTGTGTCTAAAGGGAGTGTTACGCTGTGCTAGAGAGAGAGAGAGAGAGAGAGAGAGAGAGAGAGAGAGAGAGAGAGAGAGAGAGAGAGAGAGAGAGAGAGAGAGAGAGAGAGAGAGAGAGAGAGAGAGAGAGAGAGAGAAAATTTGAAAATACATCTACTGTAGGGTGTGTCTTGACAATATTTGAAGTGACGAAGTAACGTAAAGGCGAGGAGGTCTGAAGAAACCATGTGTGTTAGTTAGGGTGACAGAGTGATGGGTTGTGAAGGTGCGTGTCTGTGAGTGCGAGTAAGGGGAGGAAAGTAAAGTGAAGTATAAAGAGGGAATAATAAAGGAAAGAAAGGAGGGTTTAAGAGAGACGAGTAAAGGGGAGAAAGATGGGTGCAGGGAGGAGAGGTAAGAGATGAGAGAGAAGGGAAGAGTTGAGAGATGTAAGGGGAAGAGAGGGGAAAGGAGAGGGGAAGCGTTGTTAAATAAGGGGAGAGAGAGAAGAACAGGACACGAAAGAGTGAGAGGCAAGGGGGAAAGATGAGGGGAGTGCAGGTTAAAGGGAGAGGGGATGAGTGAAGGACAGGGAGAGGTGAAGGAAATGGGAAAAAAAAAAGGCTGAAGAAAGGTACTACATCTGTCACACACACACACACACACACACACACACACACACACACTAAGAACACGCAATATGACGCAAAACACGTAACACACAGCCATCCTTGCAACACTAACACGACAAGACATAACTCACATAGTAACTGCTTACACACACACACACACACACACACACACACACACACACACACACACACACACACACACACACACACACACACACACCTAAATCAAACAAAGCTCAATCACATAAACTAAAAATCTACTTCTTGAAAAAAAAAAATAAATAAATAAAAAAAAATAATAAATAAACATCATCTCTCCTGCATCAAGCACAAACTAAAACACACACTTATAGATCACAGCCATCGAAAACAAGTGAAGTAGAGAGAGAGAGAAGCTTAACGAATAACAAACTTTACACTAATCCCCAATACATTTATATATATATATATATATATATATATATATATATATATATATATATATATATATATATATATATATATGAAGTCCAGTTTGGTGCTCAAGTTAACCCCTTCAATACTGGGGCACATCTTTACCTTGAGATTTGTGTGCGATTAGACCATTTTATTGACATTAGGAAGGATCTATGGAGGTAAGAAGATTAAAAACAGCGAAAGAATGTAGCCATTAATCCCCCACATAAGTTTCTGAAGCTGTATAAAACCACCAAATAGTAAGCAGAAAGAATATGGAAACGCTTCATGGCACTCAAGAGATTAATTGTAGTCATATATAAACACTTAACATCACAGCCACCACTCTATAAAACATCGACAAGACTTCTAAACTGCTGCTTGTCTCTATGTGTATAAGGAGAGGCTGGTGCAAAAAGGCAAGACACACCCACCCATCCACCCACCCACCCACCCAGCCAGCCAGCCAGTCAGTCACCCAGCCGAGCAACACGAGGCAACAGCTCCGGGCCAGCCACTTCAAGATGTGCTATTTGTCAGTGTGTCATAAAGTTTGCCTAATCTGGCTCTTGTCATGGAACTGTCTAATGTTTGTTATTCTTGTGCTGGTGATTTCTTTTTCTTGCTTGCTTCTTTGTTATTGCATTTTGTGAACTAGTTTTAGGGGTTTTCATTTTTTTCTTCTATTTTTCGTCTTTTTTTTTTGTTATTGTAGAAGGAGGAGGAGGAGGAGGAGGAGGAGGAGGAGGAGGAGGAGGAGGAGGAGGAGGAGGAGGAGGAGGAGGAGGAAAAGTAACACAGGGAGGCGAAGTTCAACCTCAACCACAACCACAACCACCATACCACAACCACTACCACCACCACCACCACCACCATGACCTATATCTTTCTGACCTGCAACCTTCCCCCTCCCTCTCCACCCCTCCCCCCACCCAGCGTCCTACCTTGACCTGCGAGACTCAATACTTGACTTGGCTTGAACTCTGACCTTTCCCCACCGCCCGATGACCTGGGGCTGTCCATCTCTTCTACCCTCGCGCTGACCTCTCTCTCTCTCTCTCTCTCTCTCTCTCTCTCTCTCTCTAGTAGGATTCACTGACCTTCTAGAGCTACTGTGACCTCTAAGTGACCTCTTTATGACCTCTATCAAGCATATGAGATTACTAATATATTGTTAACTGTTTATTCTTTCCTTTTTCTTCTTCCTTCCATTTTTTTCTTCATTATCTTTATCACTTTTCAGTTTTTCCTTTTCCGTCCATGTTTTGATTTTTTTTTAACTTTCTTTTCTTGTTTTTTTATTTCCCCTTCGTTTCCTTCACTTTTGTTGTCCTTTTCGTTTTTTTTTATATACATTTTCTACCCTCAGTTTCTTTTTCCGTTTTTAAAGTTTCTTCTTTCTCTTTTCTTTTATAGCATCCTTCCCTTCAATCCTTCATCCTCCTCTCATTCCTTTCCTTTCCTCTTCTTCTCCATCAAGTTTTTCTCCATTCCTCCTTTCCTTCCCTTCATTGCTTTGCCTTCTCATTCATTTTCTTTCCTTCCCCATTTCTCCCTTATTCCCCTTTCATTGCTTTGCTCTCCTCTCATTCCTTTCCTTTCCTTCCCCATTACATTTCTCTCCCTCCCTTTCTTCCCTTTCTCTTTAAATGGCCTTTGCTTCTCTCTTAAAGCTTCCTTCCCTCTCTTCCTTTCTCCCCCTCAGGTCTCTCACTTCATCTTTTCCTTAACCTTTGGCCTTCTGTTTGTCTCCCTTCACCCTTTGGCTCCACACACCCCCTCTCCCTTCCCTTACCTTCCCACTGCACTCTCTCATTACATCAGTGTGTGTGTGTGTGTGTGTGTGTGTGTGTGTGTGTGTGTGTGTGTGTGTGTGTGTGTGTGTGTGTGTGTGTGTGTGTGTGTGTGTGTGTGTGTTATTTTCTTTAATCTGTATGGTCGCTTCGGACACGGACACACACACACACTCACACACACACACACACAGATTAATTATACGTTCATGTTTTGTATGAAGTTATGGACAACGATGAAATCTAGATAAATAAATAGATAGATAAACAAAACAAGCCAAACAAAACACTGGCTGCATCCTCCTCCGCCCTTGTTTCTTTTCGCTGGCTGTGTTTGGCTTTGCTTTACAGAACAATAAAACGGACAAACACACACACACACACACACACACACACACACACACACACACACACACACACACACAGTTTAACAATTTCCCTTCTCTTTCCCTCTTGTTTACATTCTGGTATCTGTTTGTTTGCTTTACGAAACGCCACATAAAAGATAAAAAATGTACTAACAATGTTTTATCTTTCCTTTCATCCTGTAGCAGCGATTTCGTTTTCATATGACTCTAGGAAAAGGGGAAAAACATGAATATCCCATCTGAAATACCAACAATGCCTGATACTCTTTTTTTTTCTATTCTGCAGTAGTGGTTTTGTTTTCATATTACTGTTTTAGGGAAGAAGGGAAAAAAATATCAGTATCCCATTAAAAAAAACATCGATGGGAACAAAAATTATACTAAAAATGCCTTGTCTTTTTTTTTCCCTCCCTCTTTTTGTGTTTGTGTTTATTACTTAAGGTAAATAAAATAACAATAGAAAACTCTAACTGCTAACACTACACTTGGGAAAAACAACTGATGAAAATGCGTAACGATATCTTACTTTTCTCCTCTCCTTTACCTTTGAGTGAGTTAATACTACTACAGCAAAAAAATTAAATAAAAAAATTAAAATAAATAAATAAATAAATAAATAAGCAAACAAAATTAAATTAAATAAAAAAAAATCAACTAGCAAGCTTCCACAAAATTAATGTAACTAAAACAACAACAATTTTTCTTTTCATTTCTCTTCTCTTACTTTTGAGTGAGTATTAGTTTTCTTTAATTTTTTTTTTCCGTCTCCTTTTACCTGAGTGAGTGAGTTAATATTAATGCAACAAAAGAATAAAGGAAAGAAACTACAAGCCTCCCACAAGACAGATGGAACTAAATAACAATGCCTTCTTCCTTCCTTTCTCTTCTCTACTTCTGAGGGAATCTTACTTTTCTTTATTTTTTTTCCTCTCCTTTACCTGTGAGCGAGTTACTTCTGATACAACAAAAGAAGAAAAGAAAAGAAACCACAAAACTAATGGAACTAAATAACAATGCCTTTTTTTTTTTCTTTCATTACAGCAAAACGAAACGAAACACAGCAACCCCTCCACTGAAACTACTACAGGAAAAACAAACAAAATGGACACTCGTATAATAAACAACAAAGCCTAATTTTCTAGTTCTTCACTGTTTCCCCTAATTAGCTGCTATTCAAGTCTTAACCCCCTCAGTAGCCGGACAAGTTTTGATGTTCATTCTGGTTACTACTAAGCGATTTCATACAGCTTCAGAAACACTTGGTGGGATTGGAATAGTAAAGACTCTGGTCACTAATCTTTTGTCCTCCGTAGACCCTTCCTAATGCAAATAAAATCGTCTTATCATACTAAAAAATCAAAGTAAAAACGCATCTCAGTACTGAAGAGGTTAAGGAAGCTGGTGCAGGCTGAAAAACTTTAAGCACTGAAAAGCTTTGCCATCACGAAGGAAGGAAAGATGAAAGGAGGAGGAATATGAAAGCACGTATGAGTCTAATACGTAAAGCTTAAATAACTGCCATAAGGATCAAAGAAGGAAGGAAGAAGCTCAGAATCTAAGAAATGAAGATTGACTAATTTTTCTGACACCAGGAGAAACGAAGGAAAAAATAAAGAGATGCCAACACTATTACACACAGTCTTCATTATTACATTCTTTCTAACATATGTTTAACCCATTGATTACCGAGACGCACTTTTACCTTGAGCTTTGGGTGTGATTAGACGATTATATTAACATTAGGAAGGGTCTATGGAGGTCAGAAAATTAATGACCAGTCTTCACTATTTCAATCACCACATAAGTTTCTGAAGCTGTATTGAATCAACAAATAGTAAGCAGAATGAACATGAAAACGCGTCATGGTACTGAAGGGATTAAATAACTCTCATAAGGATCGAAGGAAGAAAGAAGCTCGCATGAATCTAAGAAATGACGCTTGAGAAACTTTTCGCTACCAGGAAGAACGAAGGAAAAAAAGAACAGGAAACAGAAAAATGTGAACACTAACACACAGTCTTCACTATTCCATCCTCTCCAATGTATAAGAAGGGAGACGCACTGCAGCTACACGATCTTCAAGCCTTCAAACATTACTGAGAAACGGAAAATGATAAAAGTCTAAGAAATAAAGCTTTTTTTTTCACCATGTGGGCTTTCACGAGAATTTATGGGCTAAAGGGGATACTTTTTAGGATATCTCCTATCTCAAAGCCCACCCGCTAGGAAACCGTTGCCCCGAGTGAGGAAGCCCAGCCTACACTCGGACCGTGGACAGGATTCGATACCGTGCGCTTGGAGACCCCGCGGACCCCAAAGCACGCATGGTTCCACTGCACCACGGCGGCTTAGTAAGGAAGAAGGAAGCTAGTATGAGAATAAGAGATGGAACACAACACTTCTGCCATCAATAATAAGGAATAGGGAAGAAAGAAAGGAAAGGTAGCAAGACGGTAAAAAAATAATGGTAAAAGCCTAAGATGGGGAAAAAAAACTATTACATCATGAAGAGGGAAAGAAGGAAAGTAATACGAGACTCAGAGAAAGAATATGGTAAGTGTCCACCATCAAGAAGAGAGAAGGGAGAGGAAGAAAGACGGTAACAGCTTGGGATGGAAAAATGATTGAAAAAACTGACATCATGAAGAGGGAAAGAAGACAGCTAATACGAGTCTGAGAGAAGGAATGTGGTAACTCTTCGCCATCAAGAAGGAAGGAGAGAAAAAAAAAAAAAAGGTTAGTAACGATGTAAAAGCCTGATAGGGGAAAAAAATCATGGAAAAAAAAAACTATTACATCATGAAGAGGGAAAGAAGGAAGCTAAAACCAGAGTCAGAGAAAGAATACAGTGAACGTCCATCATCAAGGAGAAAGAACACATAAGAAACAGATACAAGACACGGAACATTAATAACTCCCACAACGACACGGAACATTAGTAACTCCCCACAACGACACGGAACATCAGTAACTCCCACAACGACACGGAACATCAGTAATTCCCACAACGACACGGAACATTAGTAACTCCCACAACGACACGGAACATCAGTAACTCCCACAACGACACGGAACATCAGTAACTCCCAAAACGACACGGAACATTAGTAACTCCCACAACGACACGGAACATCAGTAACTCCCACAACGATACGGAACATCAATTAACTCGCACAATCAGTCATTCAGGTGTCAGGCTTACGTATCTCGGACTCCCCATTAGACAGTTTATGTACTTCCTACTCACGCCCCATTAGAAAGCTTAACGTATCTCAAGACTCCCCATTACACAGCTTACACATCTCAGACTCCCCATTAGACATCTTAACGTATCTCAGACTCCCCATTAGACAGCTTACGTATCAAGACTTCCCATTAGACAGCTTACGTATCTAAGAGTCCCCATTAATTTCTTCCCTGCAGCGCCGCCGTCACCGGGGTGAGGATGAGACGAGCAATGAAGAGCGGACACAATAATGACTAATCGGGTTTTCATGAGTATTTATTCTGTATCATGTCATATAAGCATCCTTGGAAACTGTAACTTCCACGATAATATGATGAAAGGTAAAGAGAAGTGATTAGTTTTAGAATTGTTTTTTTTTAATTAAAGTAGAAAAGTATCCTTAAAAATCGCAGCTTACAAAAAGAAATGAATCAAATAATCTTGTCAGTTTTTCAATCGTATATTTTCATTAGTGGATGAAATATATAAGTTGAATAAATTAAAATAAAGACAATCCTATAAAAAAAACGAAAAAAAAAAAACAGGACTGTAATAAAAATAATCTTGGGCCAAAGGTAAAAAAAAGAGATAAGGAAAAATAATACAACGTTTTTCGAGGGACAGCAGACGTGACACTCAGCAAAAACATGTAGCACCAGCCTCAATGTGAGTAAAAGACAGCCACCGGAGTCAGAGGGGTAGATTATCACTGGAATCACGACAAACACCCTTCAAAACCACATTCCACGAGGGCAGGCAGGAGGGTAAGTAAGAGTAATGATTATTCAGGTCTTCTTGTATGTTTTCTTTATAAACAATAGAAAACCATCAATCGGGATCTTTGAAAATAAAAAAAAAAAAAGCCCTTGAAAATCATAACTTCCATTGAGGCCTAAGACGAGAGATGCCTAAAACCTAAAACTGTCTGTCTGTCTGTCTGTCTGTCTGTCTGTCTGTCTCTGCCTCTCTCTCTCTTTCACTACGACAATTTTCAAAAGGCCACATAGATGATTAACCTGATTCTCAAGAACGTCCTTCCTGTTAATCGTGCAGAAAATGGTTAATCTATCACTAAGCTCTACCATCAAACAAACCAAAGAAAACGTTAAAGACCCGTTCAGCCGCAGCCTCATCAATGTATGTAGAGGAAAAAGCCGCCACTTAACCAACCAGACCCTTAGGAACGTATGTAGAGGAGGTGCAGCGCAGGGGTGTTACGGAATACAGTACTCTCTCTCTCTCTCTCTCTCTCTCTCTCAGGTCAGTATTTAGAAACGCTTTGCTCTCACCACAACTATTTTCCAAGTGGCACAAAGATGATCAGCGGGGTTTTCAAGAGTGTTTCTCCAGTTAATAAAGTAGAAATCTTGTCACTCCGCCTCTAGAACCGTAAAAACACCTTAAAAAACACCAGTATATTTGAATAGAACCTTCTGAAATAGTGGAGGTGAAGTACAGAGGAGTTTCAGAATATAGTACACTCTCTCTCTCTCTCTCTCTCTCTCTCTCTCTCTCTCTCTCTCTCTCTCTCTCTCTCTCTCTCTCTCTCTCTCTCTCTCTCTCTCTCTCTCCCCGACACCAGCGCCGCATCCGCCTCTTCCTCCCGCTGCCGCCTCCTATACCGTGGCTGCTTCTCTTTAACTCAGCAGTGGCCGACAACACTCTACCCCCAGCCCTCCCCCCCAACCGTGCCCTTTTGCCTTCCTTGGGGCCTCCGTAACTCCCTGGGTGGCTCCTGTGGCTGGGTGGCTGGTGGTGGTGGTGGTGGTGTTTTTTGCTTGTTATACTTGTGGTTATGTAATGGTGATGTGGTGACGGTGGTGGTGTTTAGCGTGTGACGTGTGTGGGAGATGTATTCATATGTGTGGTGGTGGTGGTGGTGGTAAGGAGGGAAGGAACGAAGGAAGAGAAGGAAATAAATAGAGAGAGAGAGAGAGAGAGAGAGAGAGAGAGAGAGAGAGAGAGAGAGAGAGAGAGAGAGAGAGAGAGAGAGAGAGAGAGAGAGAGAGAGAGAGAGAGAAATAGCTAGCAAACAAGCAAGCAAGAAAGAAAGAAAGAGATAGAGAGAGAAGATACAAGGACAACAACGAATTTAGGAGATAAAGAGGAAAAAAAAAAAAGGAAAAAGGAAAAAGGAAGCCAAAATATAGACAGTTTTAGCATCCTCCTCTTTCTCCTCTAGCTTTTTAAGACGCTCTCCTTTTCCTCCTCCTCCTCCTCCTCCTCCTCTCAGCTCCCCATTCTGTACACTTTATACTAATTTCCCTTAGCTGCATTGCGGTGAGACTTTTTCCTCCTCCACCACAACACACCACACCAACACCACACCACACCACACACCTCCTCAGCATCGCGTCATTACCAACCTTTTTCCCAACAATTCTGCAGCACTGGCACTGTTATTGGTACTATTTTTTTTTTTGTTTACTTTCAGGGACTCTCTCTCTCTCTCTCTCTCTCTCTCTCTCTCTCTCTCCTCTGTGACTAGAACGTTTCCAGTACAGGAGTTTTCAAGGGAGTTATTATCATTATTATTTTTATTTTTTTATTTGGGTTGATTCTTTGGAGCTTTGAGCAGATTGATCCCTCAGTGGGTTTCTCTTTCGTTCTTTTGATTGCCCTTCGTCAGTGACCATATGTATGAATCAGAGGGAGAAAACACGCATAAACTTGACTATTACTACTGTTTCTTACAATATTCATAATCTACGCGTGAGGAAAACGGAGAATCGCAGTGAGAGGTTAAGTACGAGTAATAAGAGGAAAAGTAAGAATAGAATAAAGAAAATGAAAATAAGGAACAAGTGAATAAAATCAATAAAAACTGAATAAATATTGTAGTTTCCCTGGTTTTGTATGGTTAGTGAATATATAATGTACCAAAAACACCGCACATATTCGCAGTAACACCATCTAACACTAATCATTAACGTCAATGCTAATGAAACAAAACAAAATAGACGATACGAAATAGAAAAAAAATAAACAGCATAATTCTACAGGCATCGTATCCATTTATCTATAACAACATTATCTTCAGAAAGGAGAGAGATGAGCCACACAAATTTCCTCCCAGCTATGTATATCTATCCTTGTAAGAAGAGGAATAAACAAAATGTACAGTCCTGTAATCGTATACAAATAGCTACAGTACAACTTTTACCTTATAGAAGAAAAGAAAACGAGAATAAAAAAAATGCTCTCAGCCATAGTATCGAATCCTCTGTATCTCCCCTCCTCTTCAGTGCTATGCCACGTTTTCATATTCATTCTGGTTACTATTTGGCGATTTTATACAGATTCAGAAACTTGTGTAAGGAATAAAAGGGTGAAGACTCATGCCATTAATCTTCTGACCTGCATAAACTCTTCCTAATGTAAGTAAAATCGTCTAATCATACCCAAAAACGGAGGTAAAAATACGTCTCAGTACTGAAGAGGTTAAAAAGAAAAAATAAATAAGTAAAAGAAAAACTATACGCATAATATATACCCTAGTTATCGCATACAAAAGTACCTACAACTCTCTAATAAGAACCAACTATAACAACACACAACACTCGATTCACTGGGAGGAGGGTCACGGGTAGACGATAGAGGATAGCGGGATGTCTGGCGAGTAAGAGGCGGGAAACATAATATGACTGGTAATAACGAACGCGGGTA
Organism: Portunus trituberculatus; assembly: GCF_017591435.1. Classification (NCBI taxonomy): domain Eukaryota; kingdom Metazoa; phylum Arthropoda; class Malacostraca; order Decapoda; family Portunidae; genus Portunus; species Portunus trituberculatus. Next base: position 12,014,609 of record NC_059302.1, on the reverse strand, counting down.
GCAGGCTATGTTGAAGGTATCGCCACTCATAATAGATAACACGTATTTGTTCTTGCCTCTCATCCGCCTTACTCTTCTAGTCAATTTAGTATATCCGTAGCCAATATGCATCATACAGGGACTGCCATATGTAGGCCTGGTGGCTTCTTGCAGCTTCCCTTAATCTATGTTCTTAGCTTAGAGGTAAATGAAAATCGCACAATCCTGTAGTGAAAATTAAAAAGGGATAATTTGGTGTTCATAAAGATACAAAGTTACGTTTTTTTTTTTTTTAAGGTAATACAGTACAAAAGATAAGCCCTTCTAACTCTTTCACAGCGATACGAAACAACTAGCCGCACTAGAACCAATGCGTGAGTCTTTATAAACAGCAACAAAAAAGAGGAGAGGAGAGAATAGGGGAGAAAAGGAAGAAAAAAAAATAACCCGAATGACAAGACGAAAATGAGAAAGAAAAGAACACCAAATATATATGAAAAAAATTTAGTCTCAGCTCAAAGATTGGATGTAGCGGCAGAACAAGAATGATGTCTCAGAATGACTGATAAACACGGGAAGGCGTACAAAGAGTCAGTCAAAGGGTTAGAAGATGTAGATGAATGTCTGACTAGTAGTGGAAGGCTGGAAAAAGAGGGAAATGATGATAAAGGAAATAATTGATAAACATTGGAAAGCTGTTAAAAGGGAAATAATGGTAATGGGAGTGTATGATTAGCAGCGGAAGGATGAAAAAGACGGAGATGATAGTAATGGTAGTGATTGGCTCGCAGTGGAAGGCAGAAAAAAAAAGGAAGATGATGTTAATGGGGTGATTAATAAAGCATTGGAAGACTGAAAAATGGTAGATGATAATGGGAATGACTGACTGGCACTGGAAAGCTGAACAAAAAAAAAAAGTGAGATGATATTGGGAGTTACTGGTAAGCACTGGAAGACCCCCTCAAAAAAAAAAAAAAAAAATAAATAAATAAATAAATAAATAAAAATAAATAAAATAAAATAAAAGGGAGAGAGAAAAACAACAAGGTAATCTTCCAAGTCATCGCATCCAAGTCTGTGTCAGTCTGCATTCTTCACCACAAC
>NC_059302.1:11948526-12008526 GCF_017591435.1 Portunus trituberculatus | reverse complement strand
TACCAATCTGATTATTTAAGTCTATTCCACGCCACACAACTACTACCGAGCCGAGCCTAAGTGTGAATCGAGTACAGTACTGCAATATGACTACTGCATTTATTTCATGCCATAATTACGATCTAGCTAAGTCAGGAATATGAAGAAAGCGTATCAACCTGTCTATTCCGTGCTACACTACCACCACATAGCTAAAATGGCTCTGCTCTTTTCCCTCTCTCTTTGCCACACTCCTGCTTCTTCCTAGGCATTGTAGAAAGTGCCTCCCTCGCGCGATCGAGTGAGAGAAATAAAAAAATCTAGTTTCACTTTTATTCCGCGTTTGCATTTTTGCGTTTAGTAATCTGATCTTTTTTTTTCATAAGTAGTGGAGAAATCCTCATACCAGAGAGAGAGAGAGAGAGAGAGAGAGAGAGAGAGAGAGAGAGAGAGAGAGAGAGAGAGAGAGAGAGAGAGAGAGAGAGAGTTAAAGATACAGTTACACAATAGTTCAACTTCAAATATTGTTTTTACGTGCGTGTGGCAGACTCGCCCAGGGAAAAATGAGGATGAAAAAGACCCCAAACAATCAAACGAAAGCAAAAACTAACAGAAAAATGAAGCAAGAAAACGAAAAAAGCAGTAAAACGAAAGAAGGGCGCAGAAAAGAGAAGCAAACACACGAAGCAGAGAAGAGAAAACAACAAACGAGAGGAAGACTGAAAAATGAAAAGTAACAAAAAGACGATGAACGAATGAAGGATAGAAAAAAGTAAGGAGGGAAGGAAGGAAAGGAAAGGAAAGGAAAGGAAAGGAAAGGAAAGGAAAGAAAAGGAAAGGAAAGGAAAAGGGCAGTGGCTATGAACTGATACGTGGGGATTTAACATCACTGGGGATCAGCTTGCCTTGTGGACAGCCCGTGTGTGTGTGTGTGTGTGTGTGTGTGTGTGTGTGTGTGTGTGTGTGTGTGTGTGTGTGTGTGTGTGTGTGTGTGTGTGTGTGTGTGTGTGTGTGTGTGTGTGTGTGTGTGTGTGTGTGTGTGTGTGTGTGTGTGTGTGTGTGTGTGTGTGTGTGTGTGTGTGTGTGTGTGACAAGAGAGAGAGAGAGTGTGTGAGTCAATACAGCCGTGGGCACAATCAACAAGGCCACGAGTCATTTCCCTATCTATAATTCGATCGTAAATTCCAATCAGTGGTTACATAAAAAACATGAGGCAAGGTGTAATCAGTTCCTTGCGCCTCCACCACCTCATCGCGTCCTTCACTCTGCCTCCCTTGCCTCACCCAACTGACGTACTGCACGAGACAGGACTGCTTAGCTAGATATACAGTAAATTAGTACGTGCATTAGTGTGTGAGTTAGTGTGTTACTGCCACTGGATATACGAACAGGAAAGATGAAAAAAAAAAAAAGAAAATCAACAGCATTACAAATTATGTCCTTATCTTAGTCTCCTTTGCTTCACCCAGGAGAGTTACTACAAGAGACAACTCCTTAGATAGAAATACAGTAACTTCGTGTGTGCTACAAGACATTAAAGATGACAGATATCAACAAGCCTTCACCTACTCATGTCCTTAACTTTGCCTACTTTGCTTCACCCAGGAGAGTTACTACACAAGACAAACGCTTAGATAGAGAAGCAGTGAATTCGTGTGAGCTACTCGACATTAAGGAAAGGTAACATATCAACAAGCCTTCACCTCCTCGTGTCCTTAATTCTGCCTCCCCTCGCTTCACCTACAGAGTTAGAGAGTATTGGCAGAAGGACATCACGTAAGGAAACCTGCAACTAGTCGTGGCAGCCCCTGTATATTGCACGTGTCTTAACTCTATTGCACGTGTCTTAACTCTGGTGAAGAGAAAGGAAACGCGAGAGAAGAAAGAAAATGAGACAAAGAAAAAAGGAAAAGATATAGAAAGGATGGTTGATAACTGTACTGGTAAGAAAACACTAGGGAAAATCGTAAAATAAGGGAGGTTTCATAGTGCAAGACATCACAGCAGGCCTACAGGTGACAGTCTCTGGATATTGCACGTGTTTTTACTTTGGGAAAGGAAAGGAAACGCGACAGAAGAAAGAAAATTAGGCAAAGAAAACGGGAGGAAAAGTAAAGAAAGGAAGGAAGAAAGTAGAGAAAACAAATGACGGAGGAAGACTATAAACATCGTGAGAAATAAATACAAAACTTACTCGAGGAATTACCGCACGAAAGAAAAAAAAAATGCTAATGGGTCCAAGGGAAACATTTAATACACGATACACGAGCACGACACTTAATACATTCACTTATCCCTCAGTCTAAGTGGTGTGTTATGTATCACCACCACCACCACCACCACCACCACCACCACCATCAATCAAGGCCAGTACATGAACGCCTCCTCACCGCATCAATTATCCAAGTGACAAGTGTTAGGATGGAAATTGTATGACTATTGGTGGCTACTCCATATATCAGGTGTGTGAAGGTAAGGATTCTCTCTCTCTCTCTCTCTCTCTCTCTCTCTCTCTCTCTCTCTCTCTCTCTCTCTCTCGACCACAATGAACTCTGCTACCTTTCTTCCTCCTCCCTCCTCCTCCTCCTTCTACTCAAAGAGGCACCTATTACTGCCCCTCCTCCTCCTCCTCCTCCTCCTCCGCTCATAACTCCATGTCTTCCTCCCACATTTCCTCGTCCTCCACACTTTCCTTTCCCTCCACCCCACAAATTACTCCCAGTTCACCCACCTCGTCTCTCCCTATTGCTCTCCACCTCTAATCCTCTTACCTATTCCACTTCTCTCTCTCTCTCTCTCTCTCCACATTCCCTCTTCCTCCTTTTAGTCATTCCTACCTCCTTTCATGACCTTTCCACTGTTTTTTTGTTCGTTCTATTTCATATTTCTTTTTTACTTTACTTTTCTTTATTTCTTCGTTTTCTCCACCTCTTCATTTCTCTTTTTTTTCTCCTTATCACCTCTACTACAGTTATTCTCCGTCTCCCTTTCCTTCGCTTTCCCTCAGTATCTCATCTCCTTTCCTTCTTTTCCATATTTATTTCCAGGCTCTATTTTTCTCCTTTCCTCTTCTCTACTACCTGTTATCCGTTTTTTCCCTCCTCTACTTCCTTTCTCTTCTTCTTCTTCTTCTTCTTTCCTTCTATACCACCTCTTGTCAACTTTCCTTCCTCTCCTTCCCTTTCCTTTCCTCTTCCTCGATTTTTTTCCTCTCTTCTCTCTTCCCTTTCACGTGCACACTCAGTCTTCACCCTTTCTCCTCGTTCCCTTCTATCACCTCTTTACAGTCCTCCTCCTCCTCCACCTCCTCCTCCTCCTCCTCGCCCCGCCCTCTCCTCTCTTTCACAAGCCCGCCCATTCACCGCCGCCCAGAGAAGAGTGGAGCGTTCTTACCTGAAACACCTCTGAGTTCAATTAGCCTTCAAAGGTAAACAACATTTTCTAAGGCGCGGGGGAAAGATAGAGAGAAAGAGAAAGGAAGAAGAAGGGAACAAAGAGTAAAGGTTGAGAATGAGGTAAGGGGTGTTTGGAGTGACGGGTGTGTGTGTGTGTGTGTGTGTGTGTGTGTGTGTGTGTGTGTGTGTGTGTGTGTGTGTGTGTGTGTGTGTGTGTGTGTGTGTGTGTGTGTGTGTGTGTGTGTGTGTGATTTGTGGATTATTATTTTTTTTTTCGTTGGGTTTTGTTACATTGATTTACTGGAAGTGTGCTTTGTATCAATCAGTGTGTCAACGTGTCAGCAATTACGTATCAAAATAACTCTGTTGTACGTGATACCTATAGCTTGTGATTACTGCTACTACTACTACTACTACTACTACTACTACTACTACTACTACTGTTACTGCTACTACTACCATTATTTCACAAGGTGTCAAAAAATAGGAGTGGGCTGAAAGTAAGACAGGAGGAGGTACAGATGTGGTCGTACTAATTAGCGTGTGACTGTACATATCGTATCACAAGTACGGAAAGTGGGAGTCTGAACTTGTCGCTCCTTTCCTTGAGGTTGGTGAGAGAAAACAAAAGCGAGTCAGAAATATATTAGGAAATGTATATAGGCACGTTCACATTCATTAGAGAGCGAATGTACAGGTGAGTGTTCTGCATCAAAATATAAATGTAGCATGAAAACTGACAAGGTTATGATTCTTTGGTATTGGTGAAAAATAATATCTCCCCTCTCCTCTCTCCTCTCCTCTCCCTCTCCCTCTCTCTCTCTCTCTCTCTCTCCCCGTGTATAACCTTCCTTTGTTCAGCTGTTCTCTGTTTGATCCCTTCTGCATCGAGGTGAAAATTTGAACATAGCAGGAAAGAACAGGTGGAGAAAAAAAGGAAAACATGCCATGGGAGGAGGAGGAGGAGGAGGAGGAGGAGGAGGAGGAAAAGGTAAAAGCTTTAGAGAAAAAAAAACATTGAAGAGGATGGAAGACAAGAAAAATGATGAAAGAAGAGGAGAGGGAAGGTACACGTGAGGAAAAGAAAGAAGGAAAGAGGTCAGAGAGAGAGAGAGAGAGAGAGAGAGAGAGAGAGAGAGAGAGAGAGAGAGAGAGAGAGAGAGAGAGAGAGAGAGAGAGAGAGAGAGAGAGAGAGAGAGAGAGAGAGAGAGAGAGAGAGAACAAGGAAGCAGAAGGAAAAAAGAGATAAAGATGAAGTGAAGGCAAAGGATGGAGGAGGAAGGGATGAAGGAACAGATGGGAAAGAAGAAGGTGGGGGGAAGGAGGGAGGGATGGAGGAAAGGGGAGGGGGGGTAGGAAGGGATAAGACACAAGACGAAGAAAGAGGAAAAAAAAAGACGAAGAAAAGGTGACGTTAAGCCATATTATCCAACACACACACACACACACACACACACACACACACACACACACACACACACACACACACACACACACACACACACACACACCTTTCTCTTCTGCTGTTAAATCTCTTGTCTTTCTTCTATAATATTTCTTTTCCTCTTCCTCTTGTTTGTTTGTTTTCGTCATCCCTTTCCTCTTTCAGTTCTTAATCTTTACTCTTTCTATTCTCTTGTTTTTTTTTTCCTTTGCTCTCTCTCTCTCTCTCTCTCTCTCTCTCTCTCTCTCTCTCTCTCTCTCTCTCTCTCTCTCTATTTTTCTTACTTTTCTATATTTCAGTGTGTCAATTTTTTGTCTCTATCTTTTCTCCAATAATTCTTCCTTCTTTCCACCTTTCATTATCTCGTCCTTCTCCTGACTTCTTCCTCCTAAGTTCCTGTCCTTGCTTCCTCCTGTCCATTTAAAGAAGAAGAAGAAGAAGAAGAAGAAGAAGAAGAAGAAGAAGAAGAAGAAGAAGAAGAAGAAGAAGAAGAAGAAGAAGAAGAAGAAGAAGAAGAAGAAGAAGAAGAAGAAGAAGAAGAAGAAGAAGAAGAAGAAGAAGAAGAAGAAGAAGAAGAAGAAGAAGAAGAAGAAGAAGAAGAAGAAGAAGAAGAAGAAGAAGAAGAAGAAGAAGAAGAAGAAGAAGAAGAAGAAGAAGAAGAAGAAGAAGAAGAAGAAGAAGAAGAAGAAGAAGATGATAATGATTAAGATGATGATGAAGAAGAAGAAGAAGAAAACTAATACCCCTCTCCACTCATTCCATCACCCACCAACCCACCCACCCACACACACACACACACACACACACACACACACACACACACACACACACACACGGAGAGAAATCAAGTACCTTCCTCTTGTTTCCCTGCAGAGGCGACAGATTTCCTCTTACCTCCTCTTTAATCCACAAGAGCGTTGGTAGGACACGTGCATAGAACAGGTGGCAAAGGTGTCAGAGAGAGAGAGAGAGAGAGAGAGAGAGAGAGAGAGAGAGAGAGAGAGAGAGAGAGAGAGAGAGAGAGAGAGAGAGAGAGAGAGAGAGAGAGAGAGAGCCAGCACACCCTTCAGTTCTTTGTGAAAATTTTAGTGAGCACGAGTTTGAATGTTGAGAGAGAGAGAGAGAGAGAGAGAGAGAGAGAGAGAGAGAGAGAGAGAGAGAGAGAGAGAGTAACATGAGAGGGAAGAAAAAAGAAAAATACCAAAGAAATACGTGGTTGCAAAGCTCTCTCTCTCTCTCTCTCTCTCTCTCTCTCTCTCTCTCTCTCTCTCGGTGTCAGCTGCCTGTCTGTGTCCTGCAAAACCCGGATTCTGATATTGGACACTAAGCCTAAGAAGGAGAAGGAGAAGAAGAAGAAGGAGAAGGAGGAGGAGGAGGAGGAGGAGGAGGAGGAGGAGGAGGAGGAGGAGGAAGGAAGGATGCGGTAAAACAATGGTGATACTATGTGACGAGAGAGAGAGAGAGAGAGAGAGAGAGAGAGAGAGAGAGAGAGAGAGAGAGAGAGAGAGAGAGAGAGAGAGAGAGAGAGAGAGAGAGAGAGAGAGAGAGAGAGAGAGTTAATTTAAAAGATACATAAATCATTATAAAAGTATGAAAATTTGATAAGGAACTAATCATTTCTCTCTCTCTCTCTCTCTCTCTCTCTCTCTCAACATAAATTTTCGTGTTAATCATGTCTGTCTTGTTTCCCTTGAGGTAGAGAAAGATGATGGAAAGGAAGTGGCCTGGAGGAGGAGGAGGAGGAGGAGGAGGAGGAGGAGGAGGAGGAGGAGGAGGAGGAGGAGGAGGAGGAGGAGGAGGAGGAGGAGGAGGAGGAGGAGGAGGAAAGGGAAACAAGGAAGGAACAAGTAATCCCTCCGTCAGTCTTCATAACTTGTTTCCCTCTGTTTTGAATCCTCATCTCTAATATTCCTGGCTTCCTTATCCTTGCCTTATTGTTTCCCCTGCTTCCTTTTTTCTTTATTACCTTCATGGATCTTTAGTTTGGCGTGATGTGTGTGTAGGCTGCCCCCCTCTCTCTCTCTCTTGTATGATCTCTCACAAGTTTACATTTTTTTTTCCAAATCCATCTTGTAAGGAAAAATTTATCATCACTTATATCTTGAGAATCTATTTTTCTCCCTTTTTTTTTATTTCCTTCTTTCTTTACCTATTCATTCCAAATCTCACGGTTTTTACTTTTTGATTCATATTCTGTATCGCTTTGGCTTATCATCCCCTCCCCCCGCCACACACACACACACACACACACACACACACACACACACACACACACACACACACACACACACACACACACACGGTTCATCTCTCCACCTAACCCAGTGCCGCCGGAAAAACACCACGTGACACATGCAGGTTTCCACGGTGACCTGGCACTGGCATTCACTTATTTACATACTGCAGGTCACCGTGACAACGTACCCGGATGTGTCATTTCTACCACGAGTATTCTAATTCGGAAAAACCTAGATATGTATTTTTTGCATCGCCATGTTCTCTTGCAAGGCACATTTACTGAAGCCACAGAGGTGATTAGCTGGGTTATCGTGAGTCTTTTTCTTCTTCCCTCTGTTGGTGATGTAGACGTGTTGCGAAATTATTGCCAGAATCATAGAAAAAATAAATGACACACACACACACACACACACACACACACACACACACACACACACACACACACACACACACACACACACACACACACTCTTAGAAGCTTTTTGTCAGGGGCCTAAGAGGTGATCAGTGGGTTTATCATGAGTCTTTTTCCTATTTGTTGATGAAGATGCGTTGCTAAATTATTACTACAATCTTAATAAATAATAAAATAAATAAATAATACACTTAAAAGCTTCCTAATTTCCTCAACAGTTGTGAAAATGTGATTCGTCTGGTTTTCTTGCGCTTTTTTTTTTTCTCTCTCTCTCTCTGTCGGTGATGTACAGTAGAGGTGTTGCTCAATAATAATTTTCAAACACTCGTGAAAGCTCCTAACTTCTCCAACAGCTGTGCAAACGTTAAACTATTACGATTATATATATATATATATATATATATATATATATATATATATATATATATATATATATATATATATATATATATATATATCAAAACAATACTTTCGAGTTTTGATAACTCCCACAACACATGACATTATGTTAAACTATCACTACAATCATTAGAACACACTTGAAAACTCGCAGTAACTTCCACTATCAACGTTTTAACTTTCACTCTTTCACTGTTTTACTTATCAATCTTCCCTTTCTGTTCATTTGTGACCTAGTTGATGTGTCTTATTAAATCAATCAACTTCAAAATCCCTTTCATTTCTCGGCACATTTCCTTCCGACTCAATCCACACTTCTATCATAACACTTTAATTTTCTTCTTCAAACACTTTCTTACTCAACCAACCAATAAACTTTCTAATCTCTTTCATTTTCTTTCCCTTCCAACCCAATCAACGCTTCAGTCCATCATCTTTCATTCCCTTACTCCTGACTCCTCTTTTTCAAACCCTCTGTGTTCATAACCAAGCAATAAACTTTCTAATCTCTTTATTTTTCCTTCCACTGCACGCGTTAGTCATTCCCCACACACTCCTCACCGCTACACACGGCCTGCCTCACAATACCCTAGCCTCGTCTTCTCGCCTTTCTACCTGCCAGCCTCTCAGTAGCCGCCACACGCCGCGGCACCACGACCAGTATTCACGAAGCGGTTCTGGCGAGTCTTACCCATCAAACGTGTCATGGCTGGGACAAAACAACACATACGTCATAAACTGCGCCCGTATGTCATAAACCCTCGGATGCTAAGATTGGGTCCATCTTGTCCTAACGGCCTATGACAGATGCTAAGCTATCACACACACACACACACACACACACACACACACACACACACACACACACACACACACACACACACACACACAGGTGGTAATTCCTTTCTACGGCTCGGCCTTGACAGTCCCATTACAAAAACAACAATTATGGGCACACCTCACCGCCTTCTCTTTAAAAACACCTCAAACAGCATCATAGCCGAGGTCCTTCCCTACCTTACCTTCTCTTCCTTTCCTCTCTCTCGTTGCAAATGTTCTTTCTTAATGTTCTCTTTCTTCTCCTTTCGTTCCCTTTCCTGCATATATTCACTTTCACTTTCCCCTTCCTTTAGCTTCTCTTCTCTTCCCTCACCTTTATACAGATGCTCATTTTCCTTTTTCTACACTACGGCCACTCTTTATTCCTTTCACCTACCTTCCCACCATTCACTTTCACTTTCCCCTTCCCTTTCCTCCACTACTTAGATGCATTTTCTATTCCCTTTCCTTCTTCACTTTACAAACACTCATTCCCTTCCATTGAGACTCTTTCCCTTTCCTTCGCCTTTCAATATCATAAACTTGCATCCCTTCTTCACTTTCTTTTCCTGTTCCATATTGCAAAAACCTCTTTTTCCTCTTTTCTCTATCCTACACTCCCCATACATTGCAAACACTCCCCTCCCTTTTTCTTTAATACAAACATCTGCTCCTCTGCTCCTCTACCTTACAAATACACCCTTTATATTTCCATCATGCGCAGATTCCCTTGTTGCTTTTCCACCGTTTCCCCTCTTTACACCGCCTGTTTCCCCTCGCCAGTCCATGCACGCCTCTATTTGCTTTCCCTGGTGTGTGTGTGTGTGTGTTTTTTTCCCCCTCCCTCCATTCTGCCCGTTGGCTGTTTCCCTTGCTAGCCTTCAGCCTCCATTTCCTCGCGTCTGGCAAATTTACTTCCTACGAACAACCACTGCGAGTATTAGCACACCTGAGGATGCTACAGGCGAGAAAGGTAGGTATAAGTACGTGACACCCTTACTCCTAGTCCGCCCCCCCCTCGCTCTCTCTCGCTCTCTCTACAAGGTCCTTCATTCATTCTCACTCATATTGCCTTTTTTGGTTCCCCTTGTTTGTTTACCTTTGCTAGTGTGGCCTGTTTACGAGTCACGGAGGTGGGAATGTGTGGTTAAGTGGGTGGAATGAGTGTGTTGGGTGCGTGGTGGTGGTGGTGGTGGTGGTGGTGGTGGTGGTGGTGGTGGTGGTGAGAGAGAGAGAGAGAGAGAGAGAGAGAGAGAGAGAGAGAGAGAGAGAGAGAGAGAGAGAGAGAGAGAGAGAGAGAGAGAGAGAGAGAGAGAGAGAGAGAGAGAGAGAGAGAGAGAGAGAGAGAGAGAGAGAGTGTGTGTCATGTGTGCTATGTAGGAGAGCAAGAGTAAGAGAACAGAGAAGAAAGGGAAATAAAGGGAAGAGAAAGGAAGGGGAAAAAATGGGAAGGGAATGAGGAAGAGAAGCGAAAGGGAAGGTGATGAAGATGTGAGCGTGGAATCCATGACACTGAAGGAGTTGAAGAAAGCGAAGAAGTGCAGCGAGAAAGTGACAACCTGAAGAAATTTATAGTTATTGGAGAAATCTGTTCTTAAAGAAATCTGTGTTATAGAAAATTTGATCACTTGAGAAATCGTTTGCTTTCTCTCACTTTTCTTCACTTCCTCAATCCTTCACTTCACCTGCCTCACTCCTCTGGCTTCCCTTCACATTCTTCCTCCTCGAGTCACAATAATAAAATAACTAAGAGCATATTAACTTCTCGATCCTTTTCTTCTCTTCCCTCCGTCCCTTTCCTTCTCTTTCCTGCCTCAACTAGTCATTTTAAACCAGTATATTAAAATCTTCAATTCTCTCTTACTTCACTTTCCTGTACTATTAATCTGCCCTTTTATCTCCCTTTGCTCACTTTCCTTCACTGCATTCCCTCTGCGACTGTCATTATAAACTAGTATATTAAAATCTCCTTCAATTCTCCCTTCACTTTAATTTCCTTCACTATTTCTCTACACTTCGTTCTATAACATTTAACTTTTTCTTGACAGTCTTTTCTCTGCGATTGTCATTACCTAACTTCTCTTTCCTGCACTATTTTCTATCCTTCATTCTATCACACCTCACTTTCCTTCACTGTCTTTCCTCTGCAACTCTACAAGTACGCCAACATCTCCTTCACTTATCCCATTACTTCATTCTCCTGCACTATTTTATTCTATCACACTCATTTCCCCTGCGATTCATTATTACAAGTACATCATTTCATCTGTTCTCATCTTCCTCACTCCCTTCCCTCATCATCACATCCCTACAGATACATTTTCTACTCCCCGCCAGCCTCTCTTCCTTCAGTTTTTCCTCTAGCAACTCAACATTACTAGTACATCATTTCATCTATTCTCATCTTCCTCACTTCCTTCACTTATAACATCCTTACAGGTACACTTGCTATTCTCTGCCAGCCTTTCTTCCTTCCGTCTTTCCTCTAACAACTTCATATAAAAAGGACATCAATTCATCTTTCCTCTTTTCCCTCATCATCACGTCGCTACAGGTACGCCTTCTATACCCTACCAGTCTCTCTTCCTTAAGTATTTTATCTAACTTCCTCGATTAATATTACTTTCCTTAAACATCTCTATCTCCATACATATTTTCCTTTTTTTTCCTTTCCATCGACATAACTATTCTCTCTCTCTCATCATCACATAGGCACAGGTACACTTTCTACTCCCCGCCAGTCACTCCGGAGTCCTTTAATTGGCGAGGCGGGGAGTGCATGGGCTGGGTGGCTGGGTGGCTGGCAGGGTCATTAGTCCATTTCAATCAGCTCGTTTAATAATTCCCAGTGGTTCGTTTGTCGGCGGAATTAACTTCATTATTTGACTTCACTTAATTAATTGGACTCTCGGTGTACTTGGTTCTCTCATTACGTTACTGCCTGCCTCACTCCCTTCCTGTGAGATGTGTGGAGGAGATGGCTGTTCTTGTTATTTTTGTTGTTATTTTCTTGGCGTTTGTTCTCTGGTGTGTTTCTGATAAAGTGTGTTGTATTTCGTGTTTTTTTCTTTTCTTTTCTTATTCTCTGCTTCTCTTCTTAAAAGCTTTGAATGTTTCCTCAGTTTATTTCATTTCCTATCATCACTCATCCTATTTTTCCCGATTCTTCTTCTGGGAACATAAAGTTATTCTATTATCTCATCTTGTTATCTGTCGACCTTATTTATTCTCTGGTTCTCTTCTTAAAACCGGTAAATGTTTCCTCAGTTTATTTCATTTTCTATCACCTCTCTTCCTATTTATTCCGATTCTCTTTTGGGTGAATACCAAGTTATTTCATTATCTCTTCCTTATTTATTCTTTTATTATCTTTCTCACAGTAAAATGTGTAAAAAATCCTTCTAATGTTTCTTTTTTCTCTTATCCGTTTTTATTCTCTATTGTTCTCTCTCTCTCTCTCTCTCTCTCTCTCTCTCTCTCTCTCTCTCTCTCTCTCTCTCTCTCTCGATTTGTTCCGATTCCCTTTTGTTGTATAGAGTATTGAAACCAATCATCCATATGTGTAATTAATCTACCGGATATTTTTACTCATTCTTTACATTTCATATTTATCATTTTCTTTTTCAACTTATTCTCCACATCCAGACATCTTTATTTTCCTATTTTTCTTACTAATCTTTCATACCTTTTATCTTTCAATTTCATTTTTTTCCTAATTTTATTCTTATGTCGCTCTCTCTCTCTCTCTCTCTCTCTCTCTCTCTCTCTCTCTCTCTCTCTCTCTCTCTCTCACATACCCCAAACCTCCATCTACTCACACATTCCTTCACACACTGCAAAATTTACACCACGATGTCTCCCTTCCTTCTCCTCAATTTCACACTGTGTCAAGAAGCAACAGCAAAGTAGTAGTAGTAGTAGTAGTAGTAGTGTGTGTGTGTGTGTGTGTGTGTGTGTGTGTGTGTGTGTGTGTGTGTGTGTGTGTGTGTGTGTGTGTGTGTGTGTGTGTGTGTGTGTGTGTGTGTGTGTGTGTGTGTGTGTGTGTGTGTGTGTGTGTGTGTGTGTGTGTGTGTGTGTGTGTGTGTGTGTGTGTGTGTTCAACCCATTCCTGAACCACTATCTCCCCTCTCCTTCCTTCGCCCAGTATTCAGAACACTTAGCTCTCTCTCTCTCTCTCTCTCTCTCTCTCTCTCTCTCTCTCTCTCTCTCTCACCACGACTATTTTCAAAGACCATAGAAAGGACTGGCTGGGTTCTGAAGACTGTTTCTCGTGTTAATGAGGTAATAATATTGTTTAAAATGTCACTAGAACACTCAAATCATCTGTAAAAATTCATTACCGTTAAACTAGAGAGAGTTTTTGGGAATAGTGTCGGTGCAGCCATTAATGTGTCCGAATATGGTTCATTGTTACACTTGCAGACCAGTTCCTTCCCTTTCCCTCCCTCCTTTCCCTTGTCACCCCCTCCAGAGCCTCTCCTTCCCCTTGTCAACCCTCAAATCCCTCCTCCTCCCTCCCCAGCCAGGCTAACAACGGGAACAGCGGCCCAAATGCAATGATAACCCCGCTTGCGTCTCCTGAAAGTTGGGTTATGCAGATGACTCCCCGCGGCACACTGCTAGTTATTCTTGTATCATAGAGAGACATGGTCGGGAATAGTTTGGGGGGAAGGAGGCTGGAAGGAGAGAGGGATATACCGAGGTTAGTGGTGTGGAGGGAAAGGGAAAGGGAAGATCGTGTGCTGTGAAAGGATATGGGTGTGGTTACGAGTGCATACGTGGATGGATGGATAGATAGGCTGGTATATAGGCCGATAAAACAGGTTAATACAGAGATGAATACGTAGTTATGTAGACAGACACAGTAGACAGATTGCGGTAAGAAGAAGAGAAAGGGCGTGGTTTTGATATGTGCTACAGTGGAAGAAAAAGACGTGTTTGGGGAAGGCAAGAATGTGTAAGAAGGACTTTGGGGGCGAAAGTTATGAATGCGCAGTGCAGAACAGACGTATTCATGGCACCAGGTAAAGGGTCTGACTGGGGCATTATAATAGACTAACACTGTACTGGACAAGAATACCGTAATAAGGATAAGGAAAAAAAGGATATCAGAAAAGAATACAGACAAGAAAAGAAGAAAAGACACATAAGGAAAAGAAAAAGGCAAAATAATAGACTAACACTGCACTGGGAAAAAAAAAAGGAAAGAATATACATAAGAAGAGACGAAAAAAAAGGAAAGATAAATAACGATAAAAAAAAAAAAAGAACAAGCAGTACAGGAGAGTAAGTGTATATAAGGGAAAGAAGGGGGCGTGGCGGAGATGGGAGGGGGGGATAGGGCGGGGAGAGCAGGGTGATGCCAGACACGCCCCCACAAGTAATGAGGGCGCGGCTGGCGGGTGTCTGGTGGGCCTGCTGGGAGAGTCTTATGTTGATGCTGCCGCGATACAATATTAGGCCAGTAGCTGCTCTCTCTCTCTCTCTCTCTCTCTCTCGTAATACTGTATTCCCCTGTCGCCCTTGGTCCTTTCTGTGTTCTGGTGCAGTGTGAAGTGTTGTGTTGTGTTGTGTTGTGTGTATTACTGCTTTGGATATTCTGAAGTCGGTTTTTCTTCATATTTTTATTTATTCACATTTTTATCTTATCTTTTCTCTAACTCATTCTACTTTGACACACTACTGGCTTACAACAGACTATTTCATTTTTAGTTTCGTAGGATTTGAGCCTCCAATAAA
Source organism: Portunus trituberculatus (assembly GCF_017591435.1). Lineage (NCBI taxonomy): Eukaryota > Metazoa > Arthropoda > Malacostraca > Decapoda > Portunidae > Portunus > Portunus trituberculatus. Next base: position 11,994,098 of record NC_059302.1, on the reverse strand, counting down.
CTATTTTCACTCTAGTTTCATTCTATTTTGAAGTAAGATAGCCCTGCTCGTATCATCCTAGCTTCATGAAATTCCCTTCTACAGTCTTGGCTTGCAATAAACAATTATGAATTCCGAAAAAAAAAAATTATGCTTCTTTTGCCTTTTTTTTTTTTTTTTTTTCCCAGTTTTTACAATAACTCTACTCGTATAATCCTAGTTTCATGTAATTCACACTTAAAAAGCAGACTCTTAATTCTCTCCTACGGTCTTGGCTTACAATAAACAACTCAGAATAACGAGAGAATAATGTCTAGTTTCTTTCCGTGCAATTGTGACTCAAAATACTTTTAACCCTTTCAGTACTGAGACGCATTTCTACCTTGACTTTGGGAGTGATTTAACGATTTTATTTACATTAGGAAGGGTCTCTGGAAGTCAGAAGATCAATGGCCTGAGTTTTCACCATTTAAATCCCCACATAAGTTTCTGAAGCAGTATAAAATCACCAAATAGTAAGCAGAATGAATATGGAAGCGTGTCATGGTAGTGAAGGGATTAATTCCTCCACAGAGTTCTGGCTTAGCGTGGCTTGGCTTCCGAATAAAAATACTAACTTCAAAATTCTACCCTGCTTTACAATCAACTATTCAGACCTACGAGGAAGTATCTTAATTCTGGAGGCACGCTATTCTCACTCTCCTAACTGTTTGGTGCAGTCCTTTCTTAATGCACAGTGGAGTGTCTTAACAAGTCACCCGGATGCCAGAGCGCGGCGCGGAGGTCAGGGCGGCGGCGGCTGTCAGCACTCACACGCCGCATCATAATTATTAAAGGGAATGAAGCTAAACAAAGTCTTCTCACACCGCTCCCAACTCGCTGCTCGTCCAACTAGTTCGATATTTCGGTGAGAGTTCTGTCGAGCTATGGACAAATGTTGTGTGGCATGATTCAACCTAACTTGTCCTGCCATAAGTTAACGTAACCTTTTCTTTACACTTGATTCTAGTTTACCTTACCTTATCTTATTGAAGTGAACCTAATACAGTACAATTCAATCCAAATAATACCTAACGTAGCTAAATTTATCTCAATCTACAGTATATTACAAAGTGACAAAGTAATAAAGTGACTCAACGGAATTTAACACAACGTAACCTGAAGTGACTTGACCTGATCTAACCTATCCTGCCTTACATCATCATCATCATCAAAAATAATAATAATAATAATAATAATAATAATAATAATAATAATAATAACATTTCATTAATAGCAATATTTCTACTAGTAATTTAACCTGCTCTACTGTACATCACACTGCTTTACATATCACCTTAACCGAATCTTGCTTCACCACACACAACTCATCTTCACCCAATCAAAAAAACAAACCTGACCTAACACCAGGAACCTAATTATTTTTCCCTGACTATACCTGTACCTGACCACCAACAAACCTTACTTCACAAGACGCAAGGAAGCTAAAACTACAGAAAGGCAAGGCAAACCAAACTCAACCTTAACCCAAGCAAACAATAATAAGAGCCAGTTCCAGTCACCCTTTCTTGTTTGCTAGATAGCCAACAAAAGCACGTCAGGTTCCACAGTCAACTTTGGCGTACTGCTTTTCATGTGAGCATACCAAAAAATTAAACTAGCAAGACATTAGGGCGCCAATTCTACAGTCTTTCTTTAAGCTAACCATCCCAAACGATTAAGACATTGATAAGCTCCCGAACTAAGGAAACTGTGAAACTGGTCTTATAAATCTTCCCAAAGGCGCCATAGCCATAAGTAGGTCGCGCCACCACACAACTGTACATTTTTTTTTTTACCCTACACTCTGTCGCCGCTGCATTTGTGAGACTCCATATTACTGCAGGGTCTTGGCGCACACCACCACCACCACCACCACCACCACCATCACACGCCACGGAGAGTAGACAAGCGAGACGGTCCAAAATTATGTGTCCCTGTGAGATATCTAATGCTGCAGTGTGTGTGTGTGTGTGTGTGTGTGTGTGTGTGTGTGTGTGTGTGTGTGTGTGTGTGTGTGTGTGTGTGTGTGTGTGTGTGTGTGTGTGTGTGTGTGTGTGTGTGTGTGTGTGTGTGTGTGTGTGTATGACTTCTAATCCGATTTGCTCTCTAGATACTGACATTTGTACACTCACTCTCTCTTTCTCTCTCCTCGGCACATTTAATACACACACACACACACACACACAAAGTTATCATTCTCTCTCTCTCTCTCTCTCTCTCTCTCTCTCTCTCTCTCTCTCTCTCTCTCTCTCTCTCTCTCAGGACAAAGACTTTTCTGTCGGGCGGGAAAGAGATCAATTGTCATGGCGTTTGTTTGTTTGTTCAATTAGTGTTTGTTTGTCTACACGGTGACGCTGGCGACCTACTATAGCCAGACCACACACACACACACACACACACACACACACACACACACACACACACACACACACACACACACACACACACCATGAAAATTGAATTAGAAACCGTGTTGGTGGTAGTGGTGATGTGTGGCGGTGGTGGCGGTGGTGATGATAGTGATGATGATGATGATCTTGACAGTTTTCTCTCTCTCTCTCTCTCTCTCTCTCTCTCTCTCTCTCTCTCTCTCTCTCTCTCTCTCTCTCTCTTTCAAGCATATAATAAAAGAGAATACATAAAGAGGAAACGGAGCTTTCAGATTAACAAGCGTCAGAAGAAGCCTGTGTACTGACACACACACACACACACACACACACACACACACACACACACACACACACACACACTTTTCTTTTTCTCACTATAATTTTCAACAAACTGGAGAGAGAGAGAGAGAGAGAGAGAGAGAGAGAGAGAGAGAGAGAGAGAGAGAGAGAGAGAGAGAGAGAGAGAGAGAGAGAGAGAGAGAGAGAGAGAGAGAGAGAGAGAGAGAGAATTTTAGATGGATGATAGTAGTAGTAGTAGTAGTAGTAGTAGTAGTAGTAGTAGTAGTAGTAGTAGTAGGTGGTGGTGGTGGTGGTGGTGGTGGTGGTGGTGGTGGTGGCGGCGGCGGCGGCGGCTCCTTCTCTTCTTTGATCTAAACATCAAACCCTGCTACAGGAGGAGGAGGAGGAGGAGGAGGAGGAGGAGGAGGAGGAGGAGGAGGAGGAGGAGGAGGAGGAGGAGGAGGAGGAATACAAAGGAATACAAAGGAAAGCCAAACAGCAACAGACCTGTTGGTCCTTTCGAGGCTGTTTGGTAACTACTTCTAACTGGCTACAGATAAGAGAGACAGGACAGTACAGGAGAAGGCTCCTCCCACCCACCACTCCCTCCAGCTTTCGCTGGCATGGAAAATAGCTTGGAAAAGTACCATGCAGTATGGAAAAACTGACATGGAATTTTCACAGGAAAGGATGAAAGGAGATTCTATTATTCACCCTACGGTGAACTCTACATATCTATCTATAAGAAAGTTAATATAGTATCATGTTTAATTATTCAGACAAGAAGAGAGCTTGTTGGGGTTATTCTTTAAATATTTATCAATTTTGTTTTTGAATGATGCAATGGAAGTACTGTTTACTATTTCTGAAGGAAGCTTATTCCAAATGTTAACTATTCTATTAAAGAAAAAGTGCTTTGCCTCGTGGGTTTTAAAGCGTTTTGGTGTAATTTTAAATCCATTATTCCTTGTTATGGTGGAATGATCAATAGTAAAATATTTATTGACATCAAGGTTGTTGTATCCCTGAAAAATTTTGAAAACTTCGATTAGGTCTCCTCTTATCCTGCGCTTTGTTAAGCTGAATAAATTTAATGCTTCCAGTCGTTCCTCATACGGCTTGTTTCTCAATCTCGGAATCATCTTGGTCACTCTACGCTGGATCCTTTCCAGTTTTTCAATGTCTTTTCTGTAATATGGTGACCAGAACTGCACACAGTATTCAAGCTGAGGACGCACCAATGAGTTATATAAAGTAAGGATAACTTTTTCTGATTTAAATTCAAAGGTTCTTCCAATGAACCCAACTAATTTATTTGCATTCTTTACTGCTTCTGCTTCTGCTTCTGAGGAGGAGGAGGAGGAGGAGGAGGAGGAGGAGGAGGAGGAGGAGGAGGAGGAGGAGGAGGAGGAGGAGGAGGAGGAGGAGGAGGAGGAGGAGGAGGAGGAGGAGGAGGAGGAGGAGAAGAAGAAGAAGAAGAAGAAGAAGAAGAAGAAGAAGAAGAAGAAGAAGAAGAAGAAGAAGAAGAAGAAGAAGAAGAAGAAGAAGAAGAAGAAGAAGAAGAAGAAGAAGAAGAAGAAGAAGAAGAAGAAGAAGAAGAAGAAGAAGAAGAAGAAGAAGAAGAAGAAGAAGAAGAAGAAGAAGAAGAAGAAGAAGAAGAAGAAGAAGAAGAAGAAGAAGAAGAAGAAGAAGAAGAAGAAGAAGAAGAAGAAGAAGAAGAAGAAGAAGAAGAAGAAGAAGAAGAAGAAGAAGAAGAAGAAGAAGAAGAAGAAGAAGAAGAAGAAGAAGAAGAAGAAGAAGAAGAAGAAGAAGAAGAAAACAACAACAACAACAACAACAACTGTGCACAACATAATTTCCTCCCATCATTCCTTTCATTCGGTCTTCTTGTGCTTTTTCCCTGTGTTTCTTTATTCCCTTTCATTATTCCTCTATTCTTAATTTATTTTCTATATTTCCTATTTTCTCTTTCTCCATATTTACTTTTTTTCCCCCATTTCAATTCCTCTTTCTATATTTTCTTCCTTTTTCTTTCCTTCTTTCTTTTCCTTCTTCCTTCCTTCCTTTAATAACATATCTCATATCTTCCATACTTCGTCGTTGTCCTCCACCTCCACCTCCACCTCAGCCTCCACCACCACCACCTCCTCCTCCTCCTGAAGAATGTCAAGATTTCAGCGCGCCCCTCACGCCCCTGCAGGAGTTCCCGCGTCAGGTGAGGCTAAGGTGAGGAGGCGTGAGACGTGAGGTGATCGATGCTGCCTCATTATTGCACACATCTCCTCTCCTGCCGCTCACTGGAGGAGGAGGAGGAGGAGGAGGAGGAGGAGGAGGAGGAGGAGGAGGAGGAGGAGGAGGAGGACGTGGTGGTTTCTTATTTTTCTTATGATCTTTTTTCGTATTATTGTTATTAACTTTCTTTCTCCTCCTCCTCCTCCTCCTCCTCCTCCTCCTCCTCCTCCTCCTCCTCCTCTTATTATTATTACTATTATTATTATTATTGCGTTCTTTTTATTTTTTTCTCTAATCACTGATCTTTGTGTTGTCATGGTTACCAGCTTTTATCATTATTATTAATTATTATTATTATTATTATTATTGTTGTTGTTGTTGCTACTACTATTAGTGTCATTATTATTATTGTTACTACTCCCACTGATTGCTTCTTTTCTTTTCTTGTATTTCCAATGTTCTTTATATATTCTTTTTATTCTTGCCTTTTCTTATTTCCCTTTTGTTCCTCCTCTTCATCCTCCCACCTCCTCCCATTAATAATAATTACACTTTTCCTTCCTTCCCTTCTTTCCCTTTTCAATATTACTCTATTTTTTATTATCTTTCCTGTCACTTGTTTTTGCTCCTCCCTCTTACAACAAAGGCTACTACTACTACTACTACTACTACTACTACTACAACATATAACAATAATAATAATAATGAGAATAAAAATAATAACAATAACAATAATAATAGCAATAATAAGAAAAATAATAATAATAATAATGATAATGATAATAATGATAATAATAATAATGATAATAGTAATAATGATAGTGTCACGGTTTGCCTGAAGTGAGTGAAGAAGAAGCCGCGTCACCATGTTCAAACTTGTAAAATATCTAATTAAAAGTTTATGAAGCTGCATGCTGGCCGGAGGAGGAAGAGGCGACATCATGACTACTCCCCCCCCTCTCTCTCTCTCTCTCTCTCTCTCTCTCTCTCTCTCTCTCTCTCTCTCTCTCTCTCTCTCTCTCTCTCTCTCCGCTTTCCTCTTTCCATCTGCATTTTCAAGTTTCCTCTCTGATTTTCTTTCTTTTCCTGTTTCCTTCATTAACTCGCTTTTCCTCCTACTCAGTTTTCCTTCCTATCCCTCTTCATCCACACGTCTTCCCTTTTTCATTCTATTCTTCCTTTTTCTTCTTCCCACACTTCTCACTGCTTCATCTCCTTTTCATCTCCCATCTTTCCTTTTTTTCCCTTTTGTTTCCCCAATCCACTTTTCACTTTCGTTTTTTTTCCTCCCCCCTCCATTTATTCCCTCCTTGCCTCTGAACATTTTTTTTTTCCTTCCCTCATCTTACCTGGCGCTACTACACACAGGTAAACAAGAGGAGATTACACCACATACGCTCCCACGAACCCTTACACAACTCTACTCTGCCACACACACACACACACACACACACACACACACACACACACACACACACACACACACACACACACACACTTATGAAAACCCACATCCACTTGCACCTACACTTAGCAAAACCCACCCCACACACACCCCATACATCAAATTTGACCCACGCACCTAAACCTATACACACAGACACACCTCTTCCCAGCCCACACCTGCTATACCGCATCACACCTACTGGCCGCTTTCCTCCCACGCGTTGGAGGAAAAAAAAGGAGGGAAAACAGGAAACATTTTTGTGGGGAGGGCTGGAGCGTTTCTTTGGTTCTTGTTTGGTTTTATTTGCATTTGTATAAGGTATTCAATGTGTGTGTGTGTGTGTGTGTGTGTGTGTGTGTGTGTGTGTGTGTGTGTGTGTGTGTGTGTGTGTGTGTGTGTGTGTGTGTGTGTGTGTGTGTGTGGGCAAGATTAATACAGTAAACAGCCAAACGAATACAAAAAAAATAGTTCCGTGATTGGATGATACTAGAGGAGGAGGAGGAGGAGGAGGAGGAGGAGGAGGAGGAGGAGGAGGAGGAGGAGGAGGAGGAGGAGGAGGAGGAGAGAAAAACAAAATACTATCATCACAACAAAACGAGAGAGAGAGAGAGAGAGAGAGAGAGAGAGAGAGAGAGAGAGAGAGAGAGAGAGAGAGAGAGAGAGAGAGAGAGAGAGAGAGAGAGAGAGAGAGAGAGAGGCGGGACAGTATTGATCTTCGGGCGGCAGGAACTCACCCCGGGGCCTCCACTCCTGACTCCTCCTCCCCCCCCCCCTGCTGCTCCTGCTGTTACTCCTTCTTCCTCCTGTATTCTAGTCTTCCTTTTCCTCCTCCTCCTCCTCCTCTTCTTTCCTATTTTATTTTGTTTTTGTTTCTACGACTTTTGCTTTCTTCTCCTGCTTGTTTCCTTCTTCTTCTTCTTCTTCTTCTTCTTCTTCTTCTTCTTCTTCTGCTACTTTTCTTCTTTCTTGCGTTTTTTTTTTTTTTTTTTTTACCGTTTCTCTTCCTTCTGATTTTTCTTTCAACTATTTTCTACTTTCTCCTTCATCTCCTCCTTTTCTCTTTTTTTTCTTTTTTGTTCCTATTGTTTCCTTCATCTGTTTCTTTACTATTCATCTTCTTTCTGGTTGTTTCCTGCTCCTGCTCCTCCTCCTCCTCCTCCTCCTCCTCCTCCTCCTCCTCTGCTTGCCACTACTGTTTCCTTCATTTTACTACTTCGGTTTCCTTATACTCTTTCCTCTTACTCTTTTCCACTTTTTATTTTCTTTATCTTCTCATTTGTGGTTCCCTTTCTTGTTTTTTCCTTCCTTTTTTCCCTCGCGCTGTTTGCTTCTCTTGTTTCCTTCCTCTACTTTCTACTGTTCCTCTTTCTCCTGCTTCTGTTTCCTCTTTTTCCTTCTCCTTTTTTTTTTTCCTTCCTTTTTTTAATTTGCCTGTTTCATCGTTTTCCTCTTTCCTCTTGTTTCCTCCTTCTCCTCTCCTCCTCCTCCTCTTCCTACTTAAGACTTTTTTTTGCTTTCTCTTCTCTTCCGTTCTGCACTCTTCCTCTCTCATTTCTCCTCCTTGCCCATCTACTGTTTACCTCTCTTCCTCTTACAGTTCCTCCTATATTTCTCTCTTGCCAATACTGTTGTTTCCTCCTCCTCCTCCTCCTTCTCTGCCTCCGCCCCCGTCTTCTTGTGTTTCCTTATTCCCTTTTACTATTCTCCATATCCTCTTCCTCTTCCTCCACTTACTCTTATTTGAGCTAATATTCTCATTATTCTCCTTTCTTTTATCTTTAGTACACTTTTTTTTATCCTACTTACGCATCCTATCCTCCTCCTCCTCCTCCTCCTCCAGAGCAAGCAGAAGGAAGTGGTGGGTGAGGAGATGCCTTATTCTTTACTGTCCTGTTTCTACGCTTGATAGTCAGTGGTAGTTGCCAAACAGCCTTGCAAGGGCCTGGATATCTGCTGCTGTTTGGTTTTCCTTTGTCATCCTTTGTGATTTTTAAGTCGTTGTTGTTGTTGTTGTTGTTGTTGTTGATGATGATGATGATGATGATGATGATGATGATGATGGTGGTGGTGGTGGTGGTGGTGGTGGTGGTGGTGGTGGTGGTGGTACAATTTTTTTCCTCTGCTCTCTGTTTTACATTTCTAGAATATAATATTTTTGTTGCCATAATGACGTTCTCTCTTCTTCTTCATTCTTCTTCTTCTCGTTATTCTTCCTCCTCCTTTCTTTCCTTTACGTGCCTATTTCTATTTTCACATTTTCCTTTTCCATTTCCTATTTTCCTTCATTCAATTTATATTTCTAGTCTAACTACTGACAATAGCTCTCTCTCTCTCTCTCTCTAATGACGTTCTGCCTTCCATATTCTGTTCGTATCCTCAATATTTTTCTGATGTCTTGTTATTTTTTCTCTCTTCCTCCTCCTCCTCCTCCTCCTCCTCCTCCTCCTCCTCCTATCATCATCATCATCATCACCATTATCATTATCCTCTTTCTCTTTCTCCTTCCACCAGTGTCATTTTCTCATCCTCATTTTACTTTTTCTTTGCTCCTTCCTCCTCCTCCTCCTCCTACTGCTGCAATTATAAATATCTTTCACCTTCTACTTCATCATATTCTTCTTTAAACTTTTCCTCTTCCTCTTTCATCCTCCGCCTCCTCCTCGTTTTTTTCTCCTCTTCCTCTTGCTCCTTCGTCAAAAATTGAGAGAGAGAGAGAGAGAGAGAGAGAGAGAGAGAGAGAGAGAGAGAGAGAGAGAGAGAGAGAGAGAGAGAGAGAGAGAGAGAGAGAGAGAGAGAGAGAGAGAGAGAGAGAGAGAGAGAGAATAAATACAGGAAAAAAAGAGGAAAAAGAGTAAACAGGTGAATCAAGGAAAGAAGGAAAAAAAAAAACCTCTAAGATGATTATGAAAAGGAAACAAAGAAAGAGCGGAGGAAAAGTCGATGAATGAATAGGACCAGGTGAGGGAAACCCCTGACAATGGAATGGAGGGAAAAAAAAATAATAGGGAGAGAAAAACTTATTGGGGAAGGAGAGAAAAACTTGTATAACGAAGCGTAGGTGGGTTTCTCTCTCTCTCTCTCTCTCTCTCTCTCTCTCTCTCTCTCTCTCTCTCTCTCTCTCTCTCTCTCGTGAAAATGAAAAAATCGAAGCCTTTCAATATGAGAGAGAGAGAGAGAGAGAGAGAGAGAGAGAGAGAGAGAGAGAGAGAGAGAGAGAGAGAGAGAGAGAGAGAGAGAGAGAGAGAGAGAGAGAGAGAGAGAGAGAATTTTTTGGAGGGCTGGTCGACACCTTGAAAAAGATAGAGGTGAAGTACGAGAAAGGGGAAGAGGAGGAAGAGGAAGAAGAGGAAAAGAAGGAGAAGGAACCACATCAAAAACATCCTTCACGAAACGGAAAAAAAAATGAGTCACGAATACTCACGAACATCATAACATCATCAGCAACAACAACAACAACAACAACAACAATAATAATAATAATAATAATAATAATAATAATAATAATTTCACCTCACGACACTACAAAAACGATGCAGTTTGAGGTAGATAACTCATACAATTACACATATTATCATCAAATATAAGAGGACGAGAGAGAGAGAGAGAGAGAGAGAGAGAGAGAGAGAGAGAGAGAGAGAGAGAGAGAGAGAGAGAGAGAGAGAGAGACGGACACAACAGGTAAAGTATGTATATTTCAGTGAATAGAATAGACGGAGGAGAAAAAAGAAGAGGAAAACACAAAAAAGAGAAGAGAAGAGAAGAGAAGAGAAGAGAAGAGAAGGGAAGGGAAGGGAAGGAAAAAGGAAAGAAAAGGAGAAGAAAAGGATACGAAAGAAAGGAAGGAAAAAAACGAGAAGGAAAGAAAAAAGAAAAAAGAGAACAAGACAAGACAAGAAATGAGAAGAGAAAAAGGAGAAGAAAGTAGAGAAGCGAAGAGAACACGGTAGCGGGAGACAAGGTAGGAGGGAGTGGAGGCTGGGAGCGGAACGAAGCAGGTGAGGTGAGGTGAGGTGAAGCCAGCGAGGCGAGAGGTAAGAGAGGCGAGCAAGAGACGAGAGACGAGAGTGGCAAGAGGAGAGAGAGGGCCGGCCAGACTCACCTGTGACGGGCGCCTCAATATCGATCATGGTCTTCTCCTGGCGTAGGAGAGCGGCGCCCTCGTTGATGATGCGGAGAGCTGCGGCCTCGTCGATGCGCCCCTCCAGGATGAAGTGGTTCTTGAGCCACTCGAACTTTGGCTTCCCTGTCTTCGCGTCGAACACTTCCGGACATTTTAACTTGTGTGACGGCGGGAATGGCACACCTGCAGGGGAGACACAGAGGAGAGAACAGGTGAGCTGGCTGGGTAATAAAGGAGAAAGCTTTGTTTTATAAGTAAGAACATGCAGTCTAGGGGAGTGGAATACAGAGGACTATATAGAAAGGAAAGCCAAACAGCAACAGGCCTTTTTTATTCTTTGAAGGCTGCTTGGTAACGATGTACTTCTAACTAGCTACAGGGAAGAGACACAGGACAGCACAGGAGGTGGTGGTTAAGAAAAGGAGGAGGCGTAAGATGAGGATGAATACGAAGCTGATCATGAGAAGGTATAACAGGAAGAAAAGTGGTGTTCTTTAAGGAAGATTTGGTCACATTTGTTTTTAATATCAAGGAAGAAAGCAACAGGAAAAGAGAAAAGGAAAAGAAAGAAAGAAAAAGAGGAGGAGGAGGAGGAGGAAAAAAGAAAAGGAAGAGAAAGGAGAAAAAAGAAAATGAAAATGAAAATAAGGTAAAGAAGGAAAAGGAAAAGGAAATAAAGAGGAGAAGGAGAATAAGAGGAAAGAAAATTTGCCTTTTAAGGAGCAGCTGGAAGTCTTAAGTTATAAAATGAAAAAATACGTCCAATTTGACACAACTGAGGAGAGAAAGAGAGGACAGGTGAGGTGAGGTGAGATGGGAGATAAAGTTGTTGGTTCATTAAGAAGGGTTAGAGGCACACACGAGGAAGAGAAGGAGACGTACAAGGGAAAACAGATTAGCTATTGTGACAGTGGGAAAGACACACACCTGCGCTGGAGAGAACAGGTGAGGTGAGATCATTAAGGATTTGAGTGATACTGGTAAGAAAGAGGTGTAGGAGGAGGAGGAGGAGAAGGAAGATTATGAAGCTGAAGAGGAAGAGGCGTAGTGTTTCTAAGGAGAAGGATGATTTAGGTCACACGGCTTTATGGAGGAGGAGGAGGAGGAGGAGGAGGAGGAGGAGGAGGAGGAGGAGGAGGAGGAGGAGGAGGAGGAGAAAAAAGGAAATAAAGGAGTAATAACAACAAAACAAGAAAATTAACAAAAAAATGACTAAACTTTTCACTTCTAAGATAAAGTAAGATTTATCAAGTAATGCCAAGTTAGTTTGGCTTAGGTTAGGTTACGTTAGGTTATCTTAGTATAAGTTAGGTCCTCCTCCTCCTCCAAGCATCCACACCTTAGTCGCCTTCCTCCTTGTCCTAGCTCAATCCTTCCCTTTCCTCCACACTCTAACACCTGCCCTACCACACACTTGGCGCCCACACCTAACACACCTCCACTCCCTGTGTGTGTGTGTGTGTGTGTGTGTGTGTGTGTGTGTGTGTGTGTGTGTGTGTGTGTGTGTGTGTGTGTGTGTGTGTGTGTTTGTTGTGACACTGAGGCTGGGAAGGTAATGCCAGACTGACTAACTTGATCCTCTTTGCATGTCAGACAGACTAACAGACAGGCCAGACAGACAGACAGACAGACAGACACACACACACACACACACACACACACACACACACACACACACACACACACACACCTGAGAGGATAATCACGCTAATCAACAATCAGCGTTTATTCGCCAATTACTTATATAATTACACTCTTATCATAGCGAGGAGAGAGAGAGAGAGAGAGAGAGAGAGAGAGAGAGAGAGAGAGAGAGAGTCTAATTACTGTGGGAAAAACTCCAGCAGGAATAATAACAATATCAATAATGAACAAAGAACTCATCTCTCTCTCTCTCTCTCTCTCTCTCTCTCTCTCTCTCTCTCTCTCACCTTGCTTCTGTGCCACTCAATGTTGGATATGTAATTCTAACAAGAGGAGGAGGAGGAGGAGGAGGATACTCGGTACATGCTAAAGAACGTCCCCTCTCTCTCTCTCTCTCTCTCTCTCTCTCTCTCTCTCTCTCTCTCTCTCTCTCTCTCTCTCTCTCTCTGCCACACCCGCGCCACCCGCACAGCCACGCCCATGGACACACCCACGACCACACCCTCTCTCTCCACGCCCACTTCTCTCTCTCTCTCTCTCTCTCTCTCTCTCTCTCTCTCTCTCTCTCTCTCTCTCTCTCTCTCTCTCTCTCTCTCTCTCTCTCTCTCTCTCATGACTATTTCCTCCTCCTCCTCCTCCTCCTCCTCCTCCTCCTCCTCCTCCTTTACTATTTTTTTCCTCTTTTTGTTATTGTTTTCATATATTTCCTTCCATTTTCCTTCGAGTTCTTTCCTTCTTTCTTTTTCCGTCCCATTTATCCCTTCCTCTTCTTTATAGCATGGTAAGGAGATGGAGAAGGAAGAAGAAGGGAATACAAGAACGAGAAATACTTCTACTTTTGCTACTTTTGCTGCTGCTACTACTACTACTACTACTACTACTACTACTACTACTACTACTACTACTACTGAGAAGTGTAGAAAAGATATAAAAAGAAAAATATGAAAAGTTTGATGACAACAACATATAATAAAAAGAACAAATAGCAATAACAAAATCAGCTGCTACTACCACCACCACCATCACCACTACTACTACTACTACTACTACTACTACTACTACTACTACTACTACAGATACTCGTAAAGTACACAAACTTAAGCAATACCAACATGAAGTTTATGTACGTGTGTGCGCTCGCGTACGAGTGTGTACGTTAAAACTTTGTCCGTCCAGCATGAAGGTTATGAGAGAGAGAGAGAGAGAGAGAGAGAGAGAGAGAGAGAGAGAGAGAGAGAGAGAGAGAGAGAGAGAGAGAGAGAGAGAGAGAGAGAGAGAGAGAGAGAGAGAATATCTTAATTTACTACATTCCTCTTAGATTATTGTTTTCACGTGACTCTACTGCTGGTTTCCTCCTCCTCCTCCTCCTCCTCCTCCTCCTCCTCCTCCTCCTCCTTTTGTCTTCCTCTTCCTTGTAACACCTTTACTTGGCGAGGAAAGGACAGCCAGGTGCCAGGATATTCTTCTTCCTCCTCCTACTACTACTCCTACTCCTCCTCCTCTTCTTCCTCTTCCTCCTCCTCCTTTTCCTATTCTCGATCAATTAATATTTCACACCATTTTATATTTTCCCATCCGTAGTCAAACTCTCTCTCTCTCTCTCTCTCTCTCTCTCTCTGGTCTCCATGGTGATGCTGCTTCACGGTCCCTTCAGGTGTCAAGGCGCTGCACTAATTACAACACAGTGAACAGGTGACAGGCGAACAGGTGCACTACGTCCTGTAATCCATTAATACACTCTAACCCTTTCCCGTGAGTCTGTCTGCTCAGGTATGATGCAGTGAGGTACAATAATTAGCCTAACTTTACTTTATTTCACCTATTTTAGTCTTGATCTTACCTAATTTAACCTTGCTTCATTTTTATATTGTCTAATTCAACTTTGCTTCATCTCAGTTTATACAATCTAACTTTTCGTAACTCGCCTTGCTTTATCATTGTTTTATTTCATCTGATTTTATTTCATCTCATCACATTTTGTATATTGTCTAACTTAATCTCCCTTCCCCTCAGTTCATGCGACTTCAGCTTAACCCCTTCAATACTGGGACTCATTTTTACCTTGCGATGTGTGCACGATTAGATCATTTTATTGACATCAGCAAGGGTCAATGGAGTTCAGAAAATTAATGGCTAGAGTCTTCAGTAGTTTAATTCCCCACATAGACCATTTTATTGACATCAGCAAGGGTCTATGGAGTTCAGAAGATTAATGGCTAGAGTCTTCAGTATTTTAATCCCTCCACATAGACCATTTTATTGACAACAGCAAGGGTCTATGGAGTTGAGAAGATTAATGGCTAGAGTCTTCAGTATTTTAATCCTCCACATAGACCATTTTATTGACATCAGCAAGGGTCTATGGAGTTGAGAAGATTAATGGCTAGAGTCTTCAGTAGTTTAACCCCACATGAGTTTCTGGAGCTGTACAAATTCACCAGTTAGTAAGCAGGATGAATATGGAAACACGTCATGGTACTGAAGAGGTTAACTTGCCTTTACCCTTGCCTCCGTTTTTCTACTCTAGTATAACCTAACTTCACGTCACTTCATTCATATATTGTCGAGCTTTGTCTTATTCATTGTAAGCTGAGGTATGATGCAGTGACCTAGAATGATTTGTCTAACTTAACTATTTCACCTGTTTTTTTTTTTTTTTTTTTTTTTTTTTTTGTCCCCTAAGCTTATTTCACCTGACTCCAAACTTAACTATTTCACCTGTTTTATTTCTCCCCTAAGCTTACTTCACCTGACTTCACTTGTATCTTGGCTATCTTAATCTTACTTAACCTCAGTTCATGTAATCTAACCTACTCTAACTTGGCTTTAATCTCGTCTCAGTTTACCTTATGTAACCATGATCTAATTTCACCTCCCTTCATTTATATCCTGTGACTTACTTTACCTCACTTCATGTAACCTAACCTACTCTGACTTCACTTGCCTTTAACCTTGTCTTAGTTTCTCTAACCTAACCTGACCTACTTCCACCGCACCTCACTTCAGAACATCTAAGCAAAACTAATATAACTTATCCCATTAAGATACGTAATACAGACCTAACTTTGCCTTATTTCACTTCACTTTACATTATTCTATCTTTATATATTTTATCTTTTTTTTTTACCTAACCTTACATTACCTAATCTAACTTAACCTAATCTTACTTTGCTTTACAATATTAATTCTACATAACAGTATCAAATCTTACATTAAAGGACCAAAACTATCCTAGTCTTTACCTTATCTTACCTTACCTTACCTTACACTAACCTAACCACATTCAATCTAACCTAACCTAACCTACCTTAACTTCATTTAACCAAAAATAATTAAAATCTACTAAAAGAAATTCTACAAACAATTACCTTTTTCGTAATAAATAGAAATAGAGAAGGAAAGGAGGAACAAACGGGAGACGGGAGAGGAAAAGGAGAAAAAGGAGAAAAACCGGAAAACAGGGAACGGAAAAGAAGAAAAAACTAGGAAAAAGGGAGAACAAACAGAAAACTGGAAAGAACAGGGAGAAAAAATGGGAAAAACCTGAAGACGGGGAACAGAAAGGAGGAAAAAGAAATAGGAAAGGGGAAAAATGGCCTCAGTGATATGCATTCCTCCCTACCTTCACACACGCAAACTTTTGTTATTCCCCTCCCGATTAGATTCACAAAGATGAAATTCAACCCACTCAGTACCATGGCACGTTTTCATATTCATTCTGCTTACTATTTGGTGATTTCATTCAGCTTCAGAAACTTATGTGGGGATTAAAAATGGTGAAGACTGTGGTAATCAATCTTCTGACCTCCACAGACCCTTGCTAATGTCAATAAAATGGTCTAATCACACCCAAATCTCAAGGTAAAAATGCGTCCCAGTACTGAAGGGGTTTAATGGCTTTTGTTTGGCAGAAAATCACAAAAAAACAATAATACATTCACATCTCTCTCTCTCTCTCTCTCTCTCTCTCTCTCTCTCTCTCTCTCTCTCTCTCTCTCTCTCTCTAACACAAACACAACCCTTAAATCTTTCCTTCCTCACTATTCTTTTTCTTCACGTCTGGCCAAGTTTACGAGAGTCACACGATCACTACATACTCACGCCCCGCCCCTTCCTAGCCCCGCCTCGCCCCGCCCCCTCACGTAACGCATTGATTCCTTCAAGCCCCCACTCCCCCTTCACCCCAAGCGGAGAGAGAGAGAGAGAGAGAGAGAGGAAGCAGAGGCGTGGGAGGAGCGTCGACCTTAAGGCTGTAAGTGTGAAGAGTAGCCCTGTCTTGCCCCGCAGCCAAACAGTCTTATCGATCACAACAGTGTTACCAAGGATATTGAAAGGCTGCAAGGACGAAGAGGAGGAGAAGGAGGAGGAGGAGGAGGAGGAGGAGGAGGAGGAGGAGGAGGAGGAGGAGGAGGAGGAGGAGGAGAAGGAGAAGGAGGAGGAGGAAGGGTTTGTAATCAGGGCAGGACAAGAAATAACGTGTTCGAGGTTGATAGTTAGATTTAGAAAGAGAACGGGAGAGAAGGGAAAATAAACGGTTCTGAAATAGTGTTTGGATGAATAGAATAAACTCAGTGATCAGGTTGTTCGTGGTGCGCAAACACGGACGATTAAACAGTGGACGGATTGAATTTAAGGATAGAGATGACAGGTGGAGAGAGGAGAGAGGAGAGAGGTAGGCATGTGTTAATAAATATGAGTATAAAATGGTTTCTTGCAGCTTTCCTTTGTGTTCTATTACAGCCAGTACAGAATGGTAGATATCTTGCATTGACTGACGACAATATAATAAATGGCTCAGTGGCTTCCTGCAGGCTCTCTGATGTCAGTACACAGGGAAACGTTGAATATATTTCTTTCGTACCTTTAATCTTACTGCAGTTTTTTAGCCATTTCTTTTAACCACAACGCCTTGGAAAAAAAAAGCAAGGACAAAGTAATAAATTCTGTGTAATTCCTGTGCACTTATATACGTAAAAAAAAAAATTCTCCACAATGCTCTGGAGAGAAAAAAAGAAGCTAGCACGAACAAGAATTACTACTACTAGTACTACTACTACTACTACTACTACTACTACTACTACTACTACACACATGAGAGGAGAAATTATACAACCACCACCACCACTACTACTACTACTACTACTACTACTACTACTACTACTACTACTACTACCACCACCACCACCACCACCACCACCACCACCACCACCACTACTACCACCACCACCACTACTACTATCACCACCACCACTACTACAACACACACTAACTACATAAACAAGCACATACAGCGGAAGAAAGAAAGAAAGAAAGGAGAAAGGAGAGGGGCTGTGTGGTGTGTATTCAAGGGGTACTTAGGTATGTGTGAATAGAAAATGGGACTTATTAATGGCTTTGCAGACAGGGAGAGACTGAACAGCTGATAGGACCGCGTTGGCAGATGTCCAGTGTGTGTGTGTGTGTGTGTGTGTGTGTGTGTGTGTGTGTGTGTGTGTGTGTGTGTGTGTGTGTGTGTGTGTGTGTGTGTGTGTGTGTGTGTGTGTGTGTGTGCAAAGAAGGGAGGGGAGGAGATGAAGACAAATGAGAAGACATACCCACAGGAAAAGCTGGGATGAGAGAGAGAGAGAGAGAGAGAGAGAGAGAGAGAGAGAGAGAGAGAGAGAGAGAGAGAGAGAGAGAGAGAGAGAGAGAGAGAGAGAGAGAGAGAGAGAGAGAGAGAGAGAGAGAGAGTCAGTCAGTAGATATAATAGAGAAAGTCCTTCCAAGATTAAGTTTGTGTTGAGTCAGTAAATCATAGGCGTGATAAGTCAGTTGGACAAAGAGTGAGTGAGTGAGTGAGTGAGTGAGTGAGTGAGAGTTAATTCAGTCAGTCAGTGAGTCAGTCATTCAGTCATTCATTCGTTAACTCTCTTCCTGTCTATAATAATCTACCAGCCAATAAATCATTCTTATTTTTCCCATTTCTTTCTTCAGGTCAGTCAGTCAGTCAGTCAGTCAGCAACACGAGCGCTACTTCTCCATACCAAGCCTGCCAGTCACTGTCAGTCAATTAGTCAGTCAACTAACAGCACTGACAGGCAAGCAGGCAAGCAACCAAGCAGGCAGGCAGGCAGGCAGGCAGGCAGGCAGGCAGATAGATAGATAGATAGATAGAGAGAGAGAGAGAGAGAGAGAGAGAGAGAGAGAGAGAGAGAGAGAGAGAGAGAGAGAGAGAGAGAGAGAGAGAGAGAGAGAGAGAGAGAGTTTACAACGCACTTTTAAATAAATAGATATTCCTGCATGGGAGGAGGAGGAGGAGGAGGAGGAGGAGGAAGAGGAAGAGGAGGAGGAGGAGGAGGAGGAGGAGGAGGAGGAGGAGGAGGAGGAGGAGGAGGAGGAGGAGGAGGAGGAGGAGGAGGAGGAGGAGGAGGAGGAGGAGGAGGAGGAGGAGGAAGAGGAAGAGGAAGAGGAAGAGGAGGAGGAGGAGGAGGAGGAGGAACACAAACCTCTTGACTAATTTATTCTTGCACCAAACAACACTTTAGTTTCCTCCTCCTCCTCCTCCTCCTCCTCCTCCACTTCTTCCCGGGTCGTCTTCCCTTCCGTCACTTTCTCTTTCTATTTCACCTCCTTTTATTTACTCCTCCTCCTCCTCCTCTTCCCTTTCCTTTCCTCTTCTTCTTCCTTCCTTCCTCCTCAAAATTCCTCAACTTCCATCCCCCCATTCTTCCCTCCTCTTCCTCTTCTTCCTTCTCCTCTTCCATTTACCTCTCAATGCACTCCTTTCCCCTCATCTCTCTTCCTCTCTTCCCACGCATATTTCCTCCTCTTCCTTCCTCTCCCCCTCTTTCTTCCCTCCCAGATTTTCTCTCCCCTCCCTAACCTTTCTTCCTTCTCTCCCCTCTTCCGTCTCCTCCTCCTCCTCCTCCTCCCTTCCCTTTGACAAATAATCCTCTTCCTTCTTTTTTTCCTCCTCCCCTCACATATAACCCGGACATCACGCCTCTTCCTCTTCCTCTTCCTCTTCCTCCTCCTCCTCCTCTTCCCCTCTTCCCTAATATGAGAATTTCTTCAAACTTTCCTCAAGAATAGTTTCCGCAGTTCCTCCTCCAGCTCCTCTTCCTCTTTCATGCACACTCCGAGGGTCAGGAAGGAATGTTGAGAGAGAGAGAGAGAGAGAGAGAGAGAGAGAGAGAGAGAGAGAGAGAGAGAGAGAGAGAGAGAGAGAGAGAGAGAGAGAGAGAGAGAGAGAGAGAGAGAGAGAGAGAGAGAGACTAAAGAAATAAACAGAGGGGAATAATAAACATAAAAGAGAAGAGGAAACAAAGAAGAAAGAGGAGAGAAGGAAAACAAATAGAGGAAAAATGAAGAGAGAGAGGAGAGGAAATAGGCGAGAGGGAAAGTGAGAGGAGAGAGGGAACGTTACAGGAAGGACAGGTAAAGATGACGGGAGAGAGGGAGAAGGGGAGGAGAGAGGGAGAGGGAGGGAGAGAGAGGGAGAGGGAGAGAGAGAGAGAGGGGAGAGGGAGAGAGGGGAGAGGAATACTTAATAAGCGTCAAGGGATGATCTCTGAAGCGGAATCTTACAAGTTATAACATCTTCCTCCTCTTGCTCTTCCTCTTCCTCCTCTTCTTCTTCTTCTTCTCTTCCTCCTCCTCTTCCTTCGTTCATAGCCATATATTTCTAACTAACTTCCTAATCTCTTTTTTTAGTACATTTATTTTTTTTCTCTGGTTATCTTTTCCTCTTTCCTCTTCTCTCCCTTCTTTATCTCTTTTTACCTTCTTCCTTGCATGTATTTTTTCCTCTCATTGTCCCTTCTTCCTTTCTTCGCTTTTCCTTCCCTTCCTCCTCTTCCTCATCCAGTACAATGATTTTTCTCTCGTTATTTTTTTCCTCTTCCCTTTTCTCTCCCTTTTTTTTTATCTTTTTTCCCTCCTTCCTTCACCATCCATGCTTCTTTGTTTTCCATTCTTCCTCCTTCCTTTTTTCACTTTTCCTGTCCTTCTTCCTCTACCTTCTCCATCGTTATCTAAAGCTCTCTTCTTCCTTCCTTCCTCCAATCCTTCTTTCTCTCCTGTCGTCTCTGTAATGTTCCTTTCGCTACCTCCTTCAAAAGCCAATCTTTCCTTCCTTCCTTCCTTCTTCCTTCTTTCACAAACCATTATTTTTTTCTATTTCTTTTATATCCTAAACAGCTTCTCCTCCTCCTCCTCCTCCTCCTCCTCTTCTTCCTCAATCCTTTTCTCCAATTTTCCTTCTCTTCCTCCTTAAAAATCACTCTTTTCTTCCTTCTTCCTTCATTATTTCTCCTCCTTCCTTCACATCATTCATATTCCAATCCAGTTTTCTTTCTCTTCACTTTGTTTTTTTCTTTCTCTTTCTTCCTTCACTAACTCACATTTCCTTACTTTTAGTTTATACGGTTCTCTCTCTCTCTCTCTCTCTCTCTCTCTACTACTACTACTACTACTACTACTACTACTATTACATTTTCTTTCCTCCTTTTCATCATTTACTCAATCTTCCTTTCCCTTCCTTCAATTCTTCTCTCTCTTCTTCCCATCTTTTTTTCCTTTTCCTTTCTCTCCATTTGTTCTTGTTTTTCTCCCTTTCCCTGTCTATCTCAACCTTATTCTCTTGTCCTCTCCTTTTTCTCCTGTTTCTTTTAGTTTCTTCTTTCCCCATTCCTTAAGAGACCATCCCTCCCTTGTTCTTGTTCTTTGTTGTTGTTGTTGTTGTTGTTGTTGTTGTTGTTCCTCCTGCACAGATCACACAGCCGTCTCTCCACAAAACACCCGCCTCTTCCTGTTTTTTTTTCTTTTTCCTTCGTGTCAATTTTTAGAAGCTTGTCCATTTATCTCCATAAATTTCATAAGCGCGGGAGAATAAACACAGCCCTGAAAGCAAGCACCCGCACTCCTACTCCTCCTCCTCCTCCTCCTCCTCCTCCTCCTCCTCCTCCTCCTCCTCCTCCTCCTCCTCTTCTTCCTTCTCCTTCCGTTTATCATCTACTCGCATTTCTTCTTTCGATTTTCTTTCTTTCTTTCTTTCTTTCTTTCTCTCTCTTTCGTACTATTTCTACTACTTTCTTTCTCTATTTACTTCTTCCTTTTCTTTCTCAGTCAGTCATTTCTTCCTTCTTTTCTCTCCTTTCCTCTTTTTATTTATTTTTCTCTTTTACTTCTTTATCCCTTATTTATTCTCTTATTCTCTCCCTTCCATCTCTTTCTCTACCCATCTTTCCTCCTCCTCCTCCTCCTCCTCCTCCTCCAGTTTCTCGGTATTCTATTGTTTTCATACACTTTCTTTCCTTTTCCTTACTTTCACAATCTTTTCTACCTTCCCCTCCTCCTTTTCTCTTCTTCCCCCCACTCTCTTTTCACCCTCCTCTTTATCTTTCCTCTTCTTCTTTTCTTCGTGTTCTTTCTCTTCCTCTTTTGTACCTAATAAACTTTCTTCTCTTTTTCTTCCTCTTCCTCCTTACGAATTTCTCTCCACATTCCTCCATTACAACTTCCTAACTTCCCACTTTCCTCTCCTCCTCCTCTTCCTTCGCTCCCCTCCCCTCCCCTCCTCACCCCTTCACCCCTGCAAACAGACTCACCACAGCTGCAACAATAAATTCAGCTGGTCTTGTGGTGTACCCTTAACCTTCCCTTGGCCCTGACACCATCATCATCATCATCATCATCACCATCATTATCACCATTATCATCATCATCATCATCATCATCATCATCATCATTACTTTATTATTATTATTGTCATCACCACTAATATTACCTTCACGTCACTATTACCACCACCACCACCACCACCACCACCACCACCACTGCAATCACCGCCATTATTATTTTTGTGGCTTTTGTCATCATCATCATCATCATCATTATTAATACACTAATATCATCACTGTCATCATTACCATTCACTAACAATATTGTCATCACCATCATTACTATTCTGCAATGACCACAATGATACTATTACTGTTATCACTACTACTACTACTACTACTACTACTACTACTACTACTACTATCACCACCATCATAACCCTCTATCATAAAAATACTGTCATCACTACAACCATTAATATCATCACCACCACCACAACCACTATCACCACCCATCACCACCCATCCCCCACAAAGATCCTTGATCATCACATTCTCCTCCACCACCTCTTCCCTCTCTCTCTCCTTTATTTACTTTACAAAGACGATCATGATTAACAAAATAATAAGGGACACAATTATCTAAAGTGTTTAAAATCTCCTCTTGCTCCTCCTCCTCCTCTTTTACTTACAGACTTTCATTACGAGACAAAATCATTATAGAGTTAGTTCACATCCTGAAGGAAAATAAGATGAACAGGGGCAAGAAGTAAAGCTAACAGTGTATTGGGGTTCATCTTGACAAGTGATAAAAGACCTGAACTGATATTGAAGTTGTGTTTGCTAATGAGAGAGAGAGAGAGAGAGAGAGAGAGAGAGAGAGAGAGAGAGAGAGAGAGAGAGAGAGAGAGAGAGAGAGAGAGAGAGAGAGAGAGAGAGAGAGAGAGAGAGAGAGAGAGAGAGAGAACAGTAAAGAGAGGAAGAGGACGAAGAATAAAACTAAAAAAGAGAGATAGGAGGAACAGAAAATAAGAAGAATGAAAAAAAAAATTACGGAAGGAGAAAGCGAAGAAGAGACACGGAGGAAAATGAAAATAAATAAAGAAAGGAAATGGAAAAAGAAGGAAGAGAAAGAGGAAGAAAACCTAAGAGGACAAAAATTAAAGCAGAAAAAAAGAAAATAAAAAAACAGGAAAAGAAACAGAAATAAGAGATAAGGAAGAAAGGTAAAGAGAAAGAGGAAAACAAGAGAAAATGAAGAGGAGGAGGAGGAGGAGGAGGAGGAGGAGGAGGAGAAAAGAGGAGAAGAAAAGACGAGGAAGAGGAGAAAAGAGGAAGACGAGGGAAGAAGGAAGAAAGGAAGAGACGTCATGCTCAAGTCAATAATTTACAAGTCCTCTTCCTTTCCTTATCTCCTCCCCTCCCCTCCCCTCTCCTCCCTTCCCTCCCTCCCATGCCCTCTCCTCCCTCCCTCCCATGCCCTCCCCTCCTCTCCTCTCCTCCTCTCCTCCTCCTCCTCCTCCTCCTCCTCCTCCTCCTCTTCCTCCTCTCTCCACGGAGGTCAAAGGTGATGCAGCCCAAATATCACCACAACTATACACTACTGTTCTCCTCCTCCTCCTCCTCCTCCTATCTTTTACCAGCATCCTCTCTCTCTCTCTCTCTCTCTCTCTCTCTCTCTCTCTCTGTCTGTCTGTATATCAATCTATCTCTCCATACACATAATAGAAGAGAAGGAATACAAAGGAACACAAATGAAGTACAACCAGCAACAAACACACACACACACACACACACACACACACACACACACACACACACACACACACACACACACACACACACACACACATATATATATAAGTCATTAATAGGCTGCTTGGGTAACTATTCTACTTTATCAGTGGGAGAGAAAGGGTAACACAGAAGAAGGCTCCCTCCCCGCCCACCCCTCCACCGTCAACTCAGCAGGAGCAGGAAGGAAAAAAAGAGAAAGGTATCAAGTACAGAAAAATGACATGGAATTTGAGAGGAAGGTAAGAGAGATCAAGTCCATTTCTAGTACATACGAGGAGGAGGAGGAGGAGGAGGAGGAGGAGGAGGAGGAGGAGGAGGAGGAGGAGGAGGAGGAGGAGGAGGATTTGAATGTGCAGCTGTGTCCTAAATATGTTTGCGATCCTTCTCCTTCTCGTCCTCCTCCTCCTCCTCCTCCTCCTCCTCCTCCTCCTCCTCCCATCCACTTCAGCGTCGTAAGTTCATCTTCAGATTCAGGCAAGATCAGAGCTTGCTATTTCAATGCCCGTAGTTTACGAAATAAATTTAATGAGCTCCAAGCTCTTATACATCAAGAAAACTATGACATCATCGGCATCACAGAAACTTGGATTAATACAACACACAGAGATTACCTCGCAGAATACTCACTTGATGGCTATAACATTTTTAGTAGCGAAAGATCTCACCGTACAGGGGGCGGTGTAATGTTTTACGTTAAAAGTAATCTTCGTGCTCGTGTGATGCCAACTTCAACCATTGCAAACATAGATGTCAATTTCATTCATATAGAAAATAAATCCCGAAGAATATCATTAGGTCTCGTCTATCGTCCTCCAGCCCAGTCACCCGCCACAGACGAACAATTGTATGAACAAATCGCGGACATTTGCTGCGTAAACAATTGCATAATTATGGGAGATTTTAACCTTCCAGTCACAAGGTGGGGCGAACCACTGACAGCTCACGCTGGCCAGCAGCTGTATAATAGCATGCTTGAAAGCTCCCTCCACCAACACATCAAGCATCCGACAAGAGGAAACAATATCCTTGATATCGTTCTAACAAATGATGAGAATACTATTGAAAATGTGGAAATTGGACCAGAATTCAGTTCCAGCGATCATCGCACCTTAAAATTCACCATAAATTTTGACAAAGGAAAAGTGAATGAAAGTAAAGAAAAAGTGCCAGACTATCGGCGTGCAAACTACACAAGACTCCGTATGCAGCTTGCATCCATTGACTGGAATATACTGCTGGAAACACCAGATGTAGATAAGACATGGGAGGTGTTTGCTGAAAAGATAAATGATACAGCTAAGATGTGTATACCACTAAGAAACAGAAGGAAACTACTAAACACCAAACCGAAATGGTGGAATAATGAAATTAAAAGCTGTCTTCTAGCAAAGAAAGAAGCATACAACAAATACAAATTAACACAGCATAATAATGATAAATTAGAGCATGACAGATTGCGTAGAAAAGCAAAAAAGTTGATAAAAAGCAGCAAAAAATCTGTAGAAGCTCAGATCGCAAACTCCTGTAAAACCAACCCAAAGGAATTTCACAGTTATGTAAAATCCAAAAGAGTCTTAGCCTCAACAATTGGTCCACTCATAACAGAAAACGGAAACCAAATAGATAACGAAGCTGAAATGGCAAACGTCCTAAATAGATTCTTCTCAACAGTCTTCACGACTGAAGATGTCCAAAATAGTCTGCCCATGCCAGAGCCTCAGGCACAAGGCAAAACACTGCCTGACTTCATAGTTACAGAAAATGAAATCCTCACAGTCATGAACAGCATGAACGTAAACAAAACGCCTGGACCAGACAAGATATCACCCAGGCTTCTCAAAGAAGCGAAAATGAGCTCGTGAAACCACTCACGATTATATTCAATAAAACTTTACAAGCAGGAAAGTCCCCAGGAGTGGAAGCTAGCAAATGTCACGCCCATTTTCAAGAAAGGAAATAAATCACTCCCAGCTAATTACAGACCAATCAGCCTTACTTCAGTAGTGTGCAAGCTGATGGAAACGATAATCAGAGATAAGATTGTCAAATTTTTAGAAGAAAATAAGATCATGAAGGATTCACAACATGGTTTCAGAAACAAGAGATCCTGCTTAACAAACCTACTAGACTTCTTTTATGAAGTTTTTAACTCGTATGACGAGACAAAAGCAGTGGATGTTATTTATCTTGATTTCCAGAAAGCTTTCGACACTGTCCCTCACAAGAGGCTAATCAGCAAAGTAAAAGCTCACGGCATAGCTGGAAATACCCTGAAATGGTTGGAAGACTGGCTCTCTGACAGAAAGCAACGAGTTGTTATAAATGGAAAAGAATCAGAGTGGCACAATGTGAAAAGTGGTGTTCCTCAAGGCTCTGTATTAGGACCAGTTCTTTTCATTGTTTATATTAATGATATTGATGAAGGAATCACTTGTAAAATAAGCAAATTCGCGGACGACACCAAAATAATGAGCAAAGTTACATCAACGTCACAATGGCAAGAACTACAGTGTGACTTAAATAAACTGACACGCTGGGCAGAAAATGGCAAATGAAATTCAATATAGAAAAGTGTAAAGTCTTACACATTGGAAGTAACAATGTACAAGCAAAATACGTAATGAGTAATGTACCTCTGGAAAGTGCTGAGAATGAAAAAGATCTTGGTGTTGTGGTGTCTAAAGATCTCAAGCCGAGCAAACACTGCACAGAAGCAGTAAAGAATGCAAATAAATTAGTTGGGTTCATTGGAAGAACCTTTGAATTTAAATCAGAAAAAGTTATCCTTACTTTATATAACTCATTGGTGCGTCCTCAGCTTGAATACTGTGTGCAGTTCTGGTCACCATATTACAGAAAAGACATTGAAAAACTGGAAAGGATCCAGCGTAGAGTGACCAAGATGATTCCGAGATTGAGAAACAAGCCGTATGAGGAACGACTGGAAGCATTAAATTTATTCAGCTTAACAAAGCGCAGGATAAGAGGAGACCTAATCGAAGTTTTCAAAATTTTTCAGGGATACAACAACCTTGATGTCAATAAATATTTTACTATTGATCATTCCACCATAACAAGGAATAATGGATTTAAAATTACACCAAAACGCTTTAAAACCCACGAGGCAAAGCACTTTTTCTTTAATAGAATAGTTAACATTTGGAATAAGCTTCCTTCAGAAATAGTAAACAGTACTTCCATTGCATCATTCAAAAACAAAATTGATAAATATTTAAAGAATAACCCCAACAAGCTCTCTTCTTGTCTGAATAATTAAACATGATACTATATTAACTTTCTTATAGATAGATATGTAGAGTTCACCGTAGGGTGAATAATAGAATCTCCTTTCATCCTTTCCTGTGAAAATTCCATGTCAGTTTTTCCATACTGCATGGTACTTTTCCAAGCTATTTTCCATGCCAGCGAAAGCTGGAGGGAGTGGTGGGTGGGGAGGAGCCTTCTCCTGTACTGTCCTGTCTCTCTTATCTGTAGCCAGTTAGAAGTAGTTACCAAACAGCCTCGAAAGGACCAACAGGTCTGTTGCTGTTTGGCTTTCCTTTGTATTCCTTTGTATTCCTCCTCCTCCTCCTCTTCTTCTTCTTTCTCATTACGAAAAACTTAGACCATCGTAAGAATGTTGAGTTGTGAGAGAGAGAGAGAGAGAGAGAGAGAGAGAGAGAGAGAGAGAGAGAGAGAGAGAGAGAGAGAGAGAGAGAGAGAGAGAGAGAGAGAGAGAGAGAGAGAGAGAGAGAGAGAGAGAGAGAGTGAAAAGAGAAAGAAGAGAGCTTGCTTATTCCTCTCCTTCCTCCCTCCTCCTCTCTCTCTCTCTCTCTCTCTCTCTCTCTCTCTCTCTCTCTCTCAGCATTCCAGCGGAGGAGGTAAAGGTTAAATTAAAGAGAACCTCTCTACAGAGAGAGAGAGAGAGAGAGAGAGAGAGAGAGAGAGAGAGAGAGAGAGAGAGAGAGAGAGAGAGAGAGAGAGAGAGAGAGAGAGAGAGAGAGAGAGAGAGAGAGAGAGAGAGAGAGAGAGAGAGAGAGAGAGAGAGAGAGAGAGAGAGAGAGAGAGAGAGAGAGAGAGAGAGAGAGAGAGAGAGAGAGGGAAGGAAGGAAGGGTGATAGGGAAGGAGGAGGAGGAGGAGGAGGAGGAGGAGGAGGAGGAGGAGGAGGAGGATGGAGGAGGAGGAGGCCAATGCCATCCCATCCTCTTTACTTACTGGGCCAAAGAGGAGGAGGAGGAGGAGGAGGAGGAGGAGGAGGAGGAGGAGGAGGAGGAGGGAAGAGGAAAGAGGAGGAGGAAGGAGAAGATTGTGATACGATAAAATGAGAGAGAGAGAGAGAGAGAGAGAGAGAGAGAGAGAGAGAGAGAGAGAGAGAGAGAGAGAGAGAGAGAGAGAGAGAGAGAGAGAGAGATATGTGAAGAAAGAACAGTAGGAAACTTAAAAAGAAAACAGATAGAGGAAGAAAAGTTAATTTAAAAAAAGACCATAAAAAGAAATAAAGGAAAGAAAAATAAAGTAATAAAACAAAATAAGCGAAAATACGGCGAGAGAGAGAGAGAGAGAGAGAGAGAGAGAGAGAGAGAGAGAGAGAGAGAGAGAGAGAGAGAGAGAGAGAGAGAGAGAGAGAGAGAGAGAGAGAATATGATAGGAGTGGAAGGAAAGAACAGACTGAAAGGAAGGAAGGAAGCGAGCAGGGAAGCAAACCGGTTGGAGGAGGAGGAGGAGGAGGAGGAGGAGGAGGAGGAGGAGGAGGAGGAGGAGGAGGAGGAGGAGGAGGAGGAACTGGCAGCGTCATTGATCGAGGTGAAGGTTTTGCTGCTGCTGCTGCTGCTTCCCCCTCACCCGCTGCTCCTCCTCCTCCCTTCCCCTTTCGCTGCATTACTATTGGTACCGCCTTCCTCTCTTCACCTCCTCCTCTTCCTCGTACTTCACCTCTCTCTCTCTCTCTCTCTCTCTCTCTCTCTCTCTCTCTCTCTCTCTCATTTATGCTGAAACACTTCGATCTTTTTAGTTACGCTTAGAGAGAGAGAGAGAGAGAGAGAGAGAGAGAGAGAGAGAGAGAGAGAGAGAGAGAGAGAGAGAGAGAGAGAGAGAGAGAGAGAGAGAGAGAGAGAGAGAGAGAGAGAGAGTCTTGTTACGGTCAGTTCTCATGACTGTTCGTTCGTTATCTCAAGTAATTTCCATCTTTTTTTTCTATTACTCTCCTCCTCCTCCTCCTCCTCCTCCTCCTCTGCAGTATTATATTTTCTCTACTTCTTCTACAGTACAAGCGTTTCTGTGCTACTACTATCATCACTATCCTTATTACCAGTTTAATCAATGTTATCGTTTGAGTGTTCATTTCTTTCTCCTCCTTGCCCTTCTCTGATTCTTTTTTTCTCATCTTCCTATTTACGTTCCTGCTTCTCTTCTTTTATGCTCTTATTCCTTTCTTAACTTTCATTTCTCCTCTTTTCTTGATCCTCTTACTTATCCTTTTCTTCCAGTTCATCCATTCATCCATTCTTCACCACCACCACCACCACCATCACCTTCCACAACTATTATTTCTCCTTACACCACCACCTGCAATACCTCCCCTCTCCTTCCCCACTCCCTCCCCTCTCCCCTCAGCCTTCCTCCCAACCTCCCCCTCTCCCTTTGGCTACCCTCCCTCCCACCTGACGCGCTGAGAGGCTGTGTGTGAGTGGTTGCCTCGTGGCTAGCCTATCCTCATCAGGCATTCCCCCCGCGCTGCCTGGCTCGTCCAGCCACTGTGTGCTAACGAGGCCCTGCGCCAGCCCTCACCTGTTGTGCCTGCCCCGCTCCCCGCCACCAGCTCCCTGCCACGGCTCCACACTCCAGCTGCCCCGCTCATCGCCCGCCACTGACCGCTACTGCCCAGCTATTTCGCAAACCGCCACCCTTCACCATAGAATCGTTACTTATTAACCCCCTTCAGTACTGGGATGCATTTTTACCTTGAGTTTTGGCTGTGATGTGACGATTTTATTGACATCATGGAGGATCTATGGTCAGATGATTATTAGCCAGTCTTCACTTTTTTAATCATGTAAATATCTGGAGCAGTATAAAATAACCAAATAGTAAGAAGACTGACTCTGAAATTATGTCCTGGTACTGAAGGGGTTAATGTGTACCTTTTTTTTTATGTAAGACGCTGGTAAGGGCAACACAAATATGGTACTAAAGGTCCACTGAGGTACCAGCCCAAAGACAAAAGCGTCAGAAAAGAGAAAGGATATGTGTCTTGAAATCTCTCTTCATACCGTCTACATATTTCATTGCTTTCTTTCTTTACCCAGAGTTAGTCAATCTATTAGTTTATTGTACCTATTTCTTTCTCTGTTTATATGTTCCTGTTATTGTTTGCACATTTTCCACTAGTCTGTCTACTGTGTTTGACCTGTTTGTGGAGTACCTGCCTTGATTCTGTACACGGCCACCAGGAGCCTTACCTGTCTGGATAACGTTACTATTTGCACCTGTGTATGTCAATTAAGGTTACTGTGCATTGTTTACCCTTAGCTACACAAGGACAGGAGGACTCTAACCTACTAGTCTGGCTACCGTTATTCTTTGGCACCTTTCCATCTGTCTGTCTACGTTCATTAAGGTGTTCTAATCTCTATCTACCTGTTTCGCATGGAGCTAATATAAAATAACAATGTATTTTTTTTTATCTATAAGTTTATTGCAAACCATTATCTTCATCGTATCTGCCTACCTGTATGTTAGTTAAAGTGTCTTGGTCTTATAATTCTCTCACGTGATGGTAATACAAGAACGCTGTATTTTTCTTACTTTTTTACCTAACAGTTAATTGTGCACCGTTATCAACTTCACCTATCTAACCTGCCTATCTGGGTTACTTGTTTTGTATCCGTTTACTGCTTAAGGTAATCAACTTAATCTGACTACCTACTTAAATATGTTAATTAACGTGCTCGGCTTAACACCTATTTACTCCTATGTTATCTGATCCGAGGCCAAAAATAATACATTCTTACTTATTAATTCTTTACCATCACTATAAATAATATTCTTACCTATTAGTTTTTTTTTACCGTTCCTATATATGTGGTCTTCCTACATCACCTGAAGATGGAACAAGTGTGGTAACCTGACACACTAAAAGGAACATGGAAGAAACAAGAGAAGACATAAATAAGGAAAACTGAAAATATGAAAGAAGAACGAGTAAATAGTAACACGTGCCACCGACATATAAGATCTCCCGCCCTTACCTTCCCTAGCCATTAATCTACTGTTAATTAGATTCTTTTTTACTCACTAATCCGCCACTGCCTACCTAACTCACCTTGCGTCACTTCAAGGCCTCTTAGGAGTGTGTTAGTCTCAGTGACAGACAAATAATGGGACAGAACTACAATTAACGAGTTCAGGCTTGGCTAAGTTGAATTGAAAAGAGAGGTTAGATGAAACGGGTTCTGAAATAGAGTAGTAAATTAATGGAGTAGTCTCGGTAATCAGGGTGTTAGTGTCAAGTTAACAGGGAAGATTGGTAACACTAAGATATTTATTGATGATTTTTTCCCCTTTTTTTAAGCGTAAGGTATTCTGGCCAAGGGCAATGAAACAGTACACAAAAAAAGTGAATAAAGTCTCAATGAACGCGCTAGTCCATAAGTAGTTTAAGAAAGCACATCAACATTACACAGGTAAATATAGATAGGTAACTTTCACATGGTGGGCTGACTGCCACGCGTAGGTCTACTGGAGGGGGTGAGGGGCAGGGGGACTGACTGCCACGTATAGCTCTGGGGAAGGGGGGAGGTTTGGCAGGGGGATTGACTGCCACGTGTACCTCTGGGGAAAGGAGGGTTTGGGAATGGGACTGACTAGCACGTGTATCCCTGGAAAGGATGGTGGGAAAGGGACTGACCGCCACATATAGCTCTGGTGGAGTTAGGGGGGGAGAAGGGGACTGAGTGGCACGTGTCGGTTTGGTGGAGGGCGGAGAAGGGACTGACTGGCCCGTGTAGATCTGTTGAAGGGCGGAGAGGGGAGAAAGGGACTGAATGGCATGTGTAAGTCTGTTGAAAGGGGCGATCGACTGCCACGTGTAGCTTTGGTGGGGTGGGGTGGGGCGGGAGCGGTTGGGAAGGGGACTGACTGCCACGTGTAACTCTATTGAAAGAAGGAATTGACTGGCGCGTGTAGCTCTGGTGGGGTGGGGTGGGGGAGAGGGCGGAGAAGCAAAGAGGACTGACTGCCACGTGTAGATCAGGTTAGTTTTTTTTTTCTATTTATACCATGTAGGCTTTTCACGGGAATTTATGGGCTAAAGGGGATACTTTTTTTGGGTACCTCCTATCACAAAGCTTTGGTGGGATGAGGGGTGGCGAAGCTAGAGAAGGGACTGACTGCCACGTGTAGATCAGGTTAACTCCTCTTCCTCGCACCTGTCCCTATGCTCTGCTCTCAAGTTAAGTCACGTTCTCAAGCATTATTCTCTAACTTTTACTCCACTCTCTGCTCTACTTTACCTGTGCCCACTTGTTGACCCATCACTATTCTCCTTACTTCACAGAGCTCGCAAAAATACATAAATAAATAAATAAATAGTGATCACCAACATTAATTTCCAGTATATTCAACTTTTCCACGTCCATTACAATCATGTCTGCTAAAACCCTAAGACTGATCAGGAAACTTAGACTAAAGAGGAAAAAATATAAATAAATAAATAAAATCTCTCAGACAAAATAGGAAACTTTGACTGGAGGAAAAAAAAAAAAATCAAACAAAAATGAATGAATGAATAAATAAATAAATAATCTTCCATATTCACTCCCATTACACCCAGAGTTTATATATTAATCAGCCCCATCTCAGAATCTCTCAGGCAGATCAGGGGGACTCAAGACTGAAGGGAAAGCCAGACTGTAAGATGCTGGCGGGTTTGTATTGACAGACTTGTGATCGTGATTGTACCTGTGCTTGCCTGATTTACCTGCCTACTAAGTGCACTCCTTTACCTGTTCTCACCTGTGTACCTGTCCCGTGTGTTATTAGTGCCATTTGTGCTGTGCTTGTTGCTCATTCATCTGTTTGGCTATCTATTTATTCATCTTTATATTTATCTTTTTTTTTTGTGTGTGTGTTTTGCTTGTTGTTACTTCATCTCTATCGTCATTTATTTATACATCTGTACATTTATTTATCTATTTGTACTTATTGTTACTTCGCCTTTCTGTCTATCTATCTATCTATCTATCTATTAATCTATCCATCTTTCTTATCATTTGTGTTGTATTTTTGTTACTTGACCTATCTGTCTTTCTATCTATTCATCTTTCTATCTATTTATCTAACTATCTATCTATCTTTCCTGTCATTTATGTTGTACTTGTTTTTACTACAGCTATACAAATATATCTATGTATTCATCTGTCTATCTTACTATTTCATCTATCTATTTATGTCTCCTACCCTGCAATTATTCGTATTCTATTTTTACCCATCTTTCACCTTCCTCAGTATTCCTCATCTGTAAAAGGTCAAGTTGTAGGAAGGGTGAAATCTATATTGTTTGCTTTAATAATCCGTCATACTTCATTTTTACTCAATTATCTTCCTTCATATTCAACTTTTTTTTTTTCATAATCACAAAAAAAAAATAAAAAGTGATATTTATTTTATGCACACTTGTCCTTTGTTTTAATTACACACTTTTTTCTCCATCTCTGTCATTGGTATTCTTCATATTTGCCCTACAACGTATCTTATAAGTCCACAACTGCCATTATAAACTCAAACATTATTCCCATCATCTCCTATTTATTCACTTTAACATCCTTTACTTATTGCTTTTCTAATCATATACTTTTTTTCCATCACTGTCATTCGTATTCTTTATATTTTTCCTACAATGCATCTTACCCTATCCACAACTGTCATTATAACCTCTTAACGTTTTTTTTTTTCCATCATCTCCCCTTTATTTTACCTTAACTGTCCTTTATTTACCTTTTTTTCTTTTCATCATACATTTTTTTATTCCTTCACTGTCATTCATATTTCTCATATTCTTCCAACAAAGTATCTATCCTAAACAAAACTCATTATAAACTCAAACATTTTTCCCATCAC
This sequence comes from Portunus trituberculatus, assembly GCF_017591435.1. Classification (NCBI taxonomy): domain Eukaryota; kingdom Metazoa; phylum Arthropoda; class Malacostraca; order Decapoda; family Portunidae; genus Portunus; species Portunus trituberculatus. The sequence goes on along the minus strand of NC_059302.1, from coordinate 11,960,452 downwards.
TTTCTCACCTTCTGTTTGCTCACCTTAACTGTCCTTCATCGATTTTTCTTTTTAATCAAATACTTTCTTTTTTCCATCACTATCATTCGTATTCCTCATAATTTCCCTACAAAATATCTATCCTATATACAACTGTCATTATAACCTCAAACATATTTCGTATCACCTGTTCCTTCACCTTAACCTTTATTCATACTTTTAATCATACACTTTTTTTTCCACCACTGTCCTTCATATTCCTCATAATTTCCCTACAAAGTATCTATCATATATACAACTCTCATTAAACTCAAACATTATTCCCATCACTTTCCTTCATTAACCATACATTTCCCATCATCACACCAAGAGAGGACCTGATACAAGTCTTGAAATGGTATATGCGTTAAAACAAAGGGGACATGAGCAAAGTCCTTAGATCAGTAGCCAGGATAGAACCAGAAATAATTGGATGAAGCTAGAGAAATTTAGCATTAACCCTTTCAGTACCATGCCGCGTTTTTATATACATTGTCCTAACTATTTCATGATTCTATATAGCTTAAGAAACTTATGTTGGGATTAGAATAGTAAAGACTGGCCATTAATCTCCTGTCCTCCGTAGACCCGTCCTAATGTCAATACAATCATGTAATCACACCGAGGATCAAGGTAAAAATACGTCCCGGTAATGAAGGGGTTAAGAAAGAGATGGGAAGGAACTGGTTTTAAAATAGAGTGATCGAATAAATGGAACCTACAATTTCCACATCACATCTGTACTTTTCTTATATATCTAATCTTCACTATCACCACACCACTCCATCACTCTTCCTTACACCTCGCCTCACCTTTCCCGCCCGCCCACCCATCCACACCTGCACCTCTTACCTATCAAATGTATCTCTCATTATCGTATCTATTCACACCTGGCCACACACACACACACACACACACACACACACACACACACACACACACACACACACACACACACACACACACACACACACACACACAGCTGTTTAATTTTCCACCACCGTTACACCGTTACAAGTCAAGGCCGCTCGCCACCCTTACCTTAACCTACCTGAGTGTCACAGAACAGTGGCTGCTGGATTTAGTTAAGTTAGTGTTATAATTTTTTTTCTATTTATTTAACTATGTCTGTGTCTGTTGTATAATGGTTTTGTATATTTATTTGTTAACTATATATATGGTTGACTGATTCCTCTCTCTCTCTCTCTCTCTCTCTCTCTCTCTCTCTCTCTCTCTCTCTCTCTGTAAATGTCACGTATAACTAAAAATAACTCGGGATTCTATTCACACAATCTTTTAAATTCTTACAAAAAACGAGGTTACAACTCCAAAGGTTTACTGGAGGACTCTCTCTCTCTCTCTCTCTCTCTCTCTCTCTCTCTCTCTCTCTCTCTGCTATACATTTCATGAATACCTGCATATTTTCCGATAATGTAAAGGAACTTATGCCTATCAAGTAAAGAAGTAAGAAAGAAGAAGGTAAAAGTCAAGCACGGGGAAAAGAAATAATGAAGGACGAACGGAAAATCGAAAATGATTAAAAAGTAAAAATGGAAAGAAAGACGAGGTGGTCGATGAAACCCAAGATCAAGATTAAGATGATGATGATGATGATGATGATGATGATGATGATGATGATGGAAAATAAGAGGAACAGGAGGAGGACGACAAGATTTCAAGATAAAATAAAATAAAAACAATAAAAGAATACAGATGAAAATAATAATGGTGACGATGATGATGATGATGATGATGATGATAGCGAGGGTAATGATGAAGACATTTACACAACTCCTAACAAAGAAAAACTGAAACAAAAGAAAAAAAAAGATGATAAAAACAAAAGGAAATAGAACCAATACAAAAAAAAAAAAACAAAAACAAAAACAAACAGAAAAGAAGAAAAAAAAATTAGACAAATAAAAAAAACGAAATAAAAGAAAAAAAATATATATATAAACAATCACACACAACCACCACCATTACCTTACCTTACCTCACCACCACCACCACCACCTCACCATCACCTCACCATCAGCCATCCACACAGCACTCACCTGGAAAGAGAGAGAGAGAGGAGACATTAGAGCACAATTAGCACCATTAGTTAACGAGGTGACAGTATAATTGGTTGTCTATATGTAACAAGGCATTAGTTTCACTCCCGCTCCTCTTGGCGTCTCTTCATGTTCAGCACCAGTGAAAGATTGTGAGACTGATTTGGTTACGAGGAGGAGGAGGAGGAGGAGGAGGAGGAGGAGGAGGAGGAGGAGGAGGAGGTGATGAAAAAAATGGAAAAAAAAGAAGTTGAAGGAAGATGAGAAGAGGACAAACTGGATATGTATGAATGAAAGAGAAGAGAAATAGGAAGGGGAAGTGGAAGGGGAAGAGGAAGAGGATGAGGAAGAGGAAGAGGAAGAGGATGAGGAAAGGGAAGGGGAAGGTTAAGAGGAAGAGGAAAAATGTGAGGAAAACATGATGGAATACGAGGAAACAAAACAAAAAATTAGAAAAAGCAAGGAAGACGAGAGGAAAAAGGAAACATAAGAAAGGAAAAAGAAAGAAGGAAGGACAAGCAAACAAACATACAAAAAGGGAAAAACGAAAAAAAGAAGGAATAATTTTCAAAATGAGGAGAGGAAAAGTAAGAGAAGAAGGAAGCAAGTGAAGGAAGAACGAAGAAAAACTCAAAACAAACAAAAAAGCAAAGGAAAATAAAAAGAAAGGAAACAACTGAAGCAAGAAAGGAAGAAGAAAGAAAGAAAGAAAGAAAGAAAGGAAAGAAGGAAGAAATGAAAATGAAAAAAACTAAAAACATGAAAAAACAAAGCAATAAGGAAGGAAGGAAGGAAGGAAGGAACAAAACAAAAGAAAACAAGGAAGGAAGGAAGGAAGGAAGGAAAGAATGAACAAGAAAATATAAAAAAAGAAAGCAAGCAAGGAAGAAAAGAAGGAAGGCGAAGAAAGAAGGGATGAGGTAGTGAAGGAAGGGTCAATCTTTGCTCCATCCCGTCACGTGGGTGCTCTCCGGGATACGAGCAGCGGTGACAGGGCTAGGGATGAGCCGTGGCCAAGGACACCACCACTCGCTACCACTAAACGGTAAAGAGGAGGAGGAGGAGGAGGAGGAGGAGGAAGAGGAAGAGGAAGAGGAAGAGGAAGAGGAAGAGGAGGAGGAGGAGGAGGAAGAAGAGGTAGTAAATCCATAACTTTAAGTCCCACATCTCCATTAGGTAAGGACAAGCCTCTTGGGAACACCTCCACTATCTCTTCCTCTTCGTCCTCCTCCTCCTCCTCCTCCTCCTCCTCCTCCTCCTCCTCTTCCTCCTCCTCCTCCTCCTCCTCCTCTTCGTTGTCTTTTCCCCGTTGTTATATTTTTACATCTTTCAGGTTTTCCTTCTACCTTGTTTTGTCCTTCCTATCTTTCCTCTTCCTGCTTTTATCTATTTTTGTCCTCCTCCTCTTTTCCCTGGTCATTATATTTCTCCTCCCTGTTTTTACTTTTTCTCATTTTCCTTTTCTCTCACATTTTTTTTTCTCGTTTCCTTATTCTTCCTATTCCATTTCATCCTCTCTTTTATTTCTTCTTATTTCCATCTTCTTTTTTTCCCCTCCTATGTCGATTCGTTTCTTTCTCCTTTTCCTTCTTATAGTTTCCCTCTCCTCTTCCATTTTCTTCCTCCTCTTCCTGTCAAAATCCATAAAACAACTTTTTTCTCCTTTTTCCTCCTCATCCCTCTTTTTTCCCACGAGAGAGAGAGAGAGAGAGAGAGAGAGAGAGAGAGAGAGAGAGAGAGAGAGAGAGAGAGCACTAAGCCAGATATTAGTTAGAGCCATGCCAGGTGCTTAGTGGTGAGATAAAAGGCCAGGTAATTAGATTTAGATAAGGTGGGCAGGCGGCAAAGGTGAGTGTGGTCAGGCTGTGTCAAGTCATTAAGTTGAGATAAGGTGAGAAAGGTCAGTGGAGTCAGATTATGTGAGGCAATTACATCCAGGTGAGGAGGAGGAGGAGGAGGAGGAGGAGGAGGAGGAGGAGGAGGAGGAGGAGGAGGAGGAGGAGGAGGAGGAGGAGGAGGAGGAGGAGGAGGAGGACGAGGACGAGGACGAGGACGAGGACGAAGAAGAAGAAGAAGAAGAAGAAGAAGAAGATGATGATGATGATGATGACAGCGAAGAATGATAAAAACAAAAATGAAAACTAACAAAAATAAAAGTTAAAATCATCATTGAAAAAAAATAACGAGAACAACAAAAAGTAGAACCAATTAAGAAAAAAGAGGAAAGAAAATATGAAAGATAAATAAAGATAGAAAAGAAGAAAAGAAATAAGAAAAGAAAACAAGAAAAGCGATGAAGGAGTGAGCGAAGTGAAACAATAAGACAGATATAATAAGCAAAATAAGGAAAAAAAAAAAAAAAAAAGTGTAATCAGACGGAAAGGACTGATAAGAACTGAAAGACTGATAAAAACTGAAAAAGACTGAAAAAAAAAAAAACATTGACAAAGACTGGTTGAGACTGATATAAAAAAAAAAGACTGATATACTTATAAAAATTGAAAAAAAAAAAAAAATGCTAACGATAAACAATAAACAAGGTGAACACTGATAAAGGATAGCAAGAAAAGATAAGGCAGTGATAACGTCCAAACAGGTGAGATCGGATGGTAAAAATGACACTGTTTGACACTGTTCAATTCAAAGGCACGTGTTTCAATCTGGCGGATGAATGAGTGAAGTTAGTCTAGTGTGTTGCCTTTCCACTACTGAGATGATGGAAGGAAGGAAGGAAGGAAGGAAAGTCAGATTAATGAAAGGAAAAACAAGCAGGAAGGAAAGAATGAAGGAAAGAAAAAAAGGAAGAAGGAAAGGTAAAAAAATAATTACTGTAGAAATAAATCAATGAAGAAAGAAAGGAAGGAAAGAAGGAAGGAAGGAAGAATTACAGAAAAGGTAAAAAAAAAAAGACTAATGAAAGAAAAAAGACGGAAGGAATGAAAGAAAGAAGAAAAAAGGAGGTGGTAAGGTAAAAAAAAAATCAATGACAAAAGAAAGGAAGGAAAGAAAAAAAGGAAAGAATGAAAGGAGAACCGAATGAATGACTAAAGAACAAAAAACAAGACGGAAGGAAAGAAAAGAACGAAGAAAAGACGAAAGGAAGGAAGGGAAAGTAGAAAAATCAATGACTAAAGAAAGAAAAACAAGATAGAAAGAAGGAAAGAGAAAACAAAAATAATTCAAAACAAACAAGACAAGAGGTGGAGTGAAGTACGATTTTCTTTATTGATTTGTTGATTTTCGTATTTCATTTCTTGCTAACTTCATTTTTCGAACCAAGGAGTGAATGACGAGACGAGCGTGACACCAGAAGAGAGAACGCTGCAAATCCTTCACTTAAACCACGTCATGCTCTCTCTCTCTCTCTCTCTCTCTCTCTCTCTCTCTCTGGGATTAATAACTAACTACCACCCTCACCATTTCCTGTCCACATCATGTCCCTTGCCATTACTCTTCCATAGAAACCACCACCACCACCACCACCACCCCTACTGCCACCACCATCACCACCACCCCTGCCACCATCACCACCACCACCACCACTACTATCCTTTCCCCTCTCTCTCTCTCACTCATTCACTTTCATCATTTCCATGCACACATTCTCTCTCTCTCTCTCTCTCTCTCTCTCTCTCTCTCGTTGCTTATATTGTTTTTTATCTACCATCATCATCATCATCATCATCACAATCATCACCACTATTGCAACTATCACCATCACTACCATCATCATCAGCTCGGATATTCCCTAAAACATGAAGGAGGAGGAGGAGGAGGAGGAGGAGGAGGAGGAGGAGGAGGAGGAGGAGGAGGAGGAGGAGGAGGAGGAGGAGGAGGAAAAGAAATCGAGGAAGAAACGAATGACAGAGAGAGAGAGAGAGAGAGAGAGAGAGAGAGAGAGAGAGAGAGAGAGAGAGAGAGAGAGAGAGAGAGAGAGAGAGAGAGAGAGAGAGAGAGAGAGAGAGAGAGAGAGAGAGAGAGAGAGGACTTCCCATGCTAAAAATATTTTCCTACAACACAAATGCCTAAAAATTATATAAATAGAAATAAGCAGAAACAAATCAACAAAAATTACACAAAGTAGAAATAATTATAATAACTACAGTAACTTCATTCCCTTTCACGCCCAAAATCACAATAAAATACACTCACACACACACACACACACACACACACACACACACACACACACACACACAGAGGAGATGAACGAATGAACACACATCAGGACTAGCAGCAGCATGTGTGTGTGTGTGTGTGTGTGTGTGTGTGTGTGTGTGTGTGTGTGTGTGTGTGTGTGTGTGTGTGTGTGTGTGTGTGTGTGTGTCAAACAGGATATTACAAAATGTGAACATGGTACAAGTCTGATGTGATGTGGTTCTCTCTCTCTCTCTCTCTCTCTCTCTCTCTCTCTCTCTCTCTCTCTCTCTCTCTCAGGGCGCCACACTTCCTCTCCTCCTCATTACTCAAGGTCTTGTCCCCATCTCCTTCCCTCTCTCTCTCTCTCTCTCTCTCTCTCTCTCTCTCTCTCTCTCTCTCTCTCTCTCTACATTCTCACACTTCCATGGTAAGCCAAAGAGAACACTGGGTAATTAAGGATCGTTCACAAATCTAATTAATGACTAAAATTAATACAGTAACTTAGTGATGAACTATTAGACTGACTACCTCACTAATTGTAACTGACCAGGATTGATCGACTACTCCACTCCACCTAATTGATTGTGTGACTGGCTAACTAACTATCCACTAAAGTAAATGGAATAACTGATTACTTTTATAAATATTTGACTAATGATCTTTTTCTTTCTAACCATTTAAAGAACTAACAAAGTCTAGAAGTTCCAAATTAATTATAAAAGGTAACCTATAATTTCTAACACTTTTAACGCCTTCAGTATTGGGACACATTTTTTACCACGAGTTTTGTGTACGATTAGACGATTTTATTTACATTAGAAAGGGTCTATGGAGGTCAGGAAATCAATGGCCAGAGTCTTCACTATTTTAATCCCACATAAGTTTCTGAAGCTGTATAAAATCAGTAAATAGTAAGGTAAAGGAAACGCGTCATAACACTGAAGGGGTTACTATCAAACTAACATTCATTACTACCTAACCATTTATATATAACTAACAAACAAAAAGTACCTCAACCATAACAGAAACTAACCAAGATTTTCTAGACTAACACACTTTGCTACCTAAAAATATATAGAACCAAGTAACAAAATCTTCCTTCCTCCCGTCTCTCGTAGTAAACTAACTAGCAATCTTCATATTTACACAAATACATTAATTAAGTCGAATGACCGGCACCCTGACACTCCCACACCAAGGCACTCCTAAACCACACTTCGCATCCCCGTGGCCATATAACTTCTAATCCACTCAGCCAACCTTTAAACCTTTCAGCAAGTCAGCCAGCCAAACTTTGAGCCAGCTAGCAAGTCAGCCATTCAGCCAGTTAGTCAGCCAACATTTGAGCCAGTTAGCAAGTCAGCCTTTCAGCCATTCAGCCAGTTAGCCCGCCAACCTTTCAGCGAGTTAGCGAGTTAGCAAGTCAGCCAGTCAGCTTCTCTTGGGAAACACTGTGATGGACGTGTATATTAATAGCCGTGTGTGTGTTGTGGGGGAGAGTGGGAGGTGAAGGCTAGCGGGGGTGTTAGCCTCACTGTTGCCAGACTTGTAGCTATTAGTACAGGGTGAAAGGCCGAAGATAGGGAGATGCAGGCGGCGGCGGTGATGGTGATGATGGTGGTGGTGGTGGTGATAAGGATTGCAATGTTACGTGATGTGAAGGGATTGAAGAACGAAAATAGAGAGAAAAGGAAAAAAAAAAGGCGAATCGTTGTAATAACCAAGCTAAAATACTGGGTTTAAATATTACAATGCATAAATAAACTTGTAATGCCAGAATGAAAGGTTACAGCAAAACAAATATGGTATAGTTCAAATAAAAAAATAAATAAATAGAAACTTCAAATTACAAAGGATATGATCTCAATGTACTAAATGTGTAAATGTAAATACGTGCTGACTTCAGGAGAGTACTGATCCTCTTCCCCCAGGCCTGACCCTGAATAATGTGTCTGCTGTGGTGAGGCGTAGTTAATGTCTTAGAAGTGAGGTAAGGTGTAGCAAGGAGACAAATACTGTGTTGGTGTTGGTGTTGTTGGTGTTTGTGCTGATTAGGGTTAGTAAGTTGTGCTCGGTTCGGTTCGGTTCGGTTCGGTTGGGTTGGGTTGGGTTGGGTTGGGTTGGGTTGGGGTGGGTTGGGTTAGGTTAGGTTAGGTTGAGGTTAAGGTTACAGCTGAATCAGGTTAGATTAGATTAGGTTTGGTAAAGGTTACGACTGAAGTTAAGGTTTGGTTAGGTTAGGTTAGGTTAGGTTAGGTTAGGTCGGGCCGGGCCAGGTCAGCTCAAGTCAGGTTAAATAAATGTTGTAGTATGGTGTTGGTGTTGGTAAGGGTTAGAATTGCGTTTAAACAGCAAGCCCGTATTCAGAAACGCTTTAATCTCTCAACACGACAATTTTCAAAGACTACAGAGATGATTAGCCAGGTTCACAAGGCTTTCTCTTCTTTTAAGAATATAGAAATCTAGTAAGTTTACCTCGAGAACTACAATAGCAGCCTTAAACACTTCGAACTTCATTTACAACCTTGTGAAAGTAGTGGAAGTGCGGCGCGTATGTGTTTCAGAATATGGCTTTAAGTTATATTCATTACAAGCAGATCTTCTTTCCCTGTATCCATAAAACATCCCTCAATCGTTCCTGTCTTTCTCCTACTGATAAGATCCACCTCCAGCCTTGCCCCTCCACCCCACCCCCACACACTTTGTTTCTCCTCCTAACACAACCAAAACCACCTGAGCCTCGCCTTTCTTACCTTAATCCCCAAGAGTACGAGTTGTCTCATGCACTCATGCCTAATATAAAGAATCCCATTACCTTTCAAACAATTCCATTATCTCACGGAATCACAAGCCTTTATACCTATTCCCTCCACCCCTACCTCTTTTACACGCTGCCCACGTCACTAGCATGTGTCAAGGGACGGGTGTCTTTTGTCTCAAGCCGCCCAGAAGCCAAACACTCGCTCCCTCAGAAGCTGTACAAATGTCACGGCGTCTTCCACCACCGGCATTTAAACTCAATCTTAGCGTCTCTCCAAGGACTCGGCGTCATTGTCAGATTTGTAGTTCATTGTGTGTGTGTGTGTGTGTGTGTGTGTGTGTGTGTGTGTGTGTGTGTGTGTGTGTGTGTGTGTGTGTGTGTGTGTGTGTGTGTGTGTGTGTGTGTGTTTAATGAGTCTTACCTTTTGTTTGACGTAATGGATAGAATAAAATATGTAAATGAACCTAAATGTTTCTACGATGACTATTACTACTGCTACTGATCCAGCTACTACTACTACTACTACTACTACTACCAATAATAATAATAATAATAATAATAATAATAATAATACCACTACTACCACCACCACTACTACCTTTACCAGTACAATTACTACCACCAACAATACCAAAAAAGTAAAACAAATAATAATAAAAAAAAATAACAGCACAACAAATAAACAGCACTACAGGTTAATGCCGCTCATCGGAATAAAAATACACGAACGAAAAAAAAAAAAAAAAAAAAAAAAAAAAAAAAGCATCTCAGAAAACATACAAAGACCAAACTCACGTTTTCGAGAGAGAGAGAGAGAGAGAGAGAGAGAGAGAGAGAGAGAGAGAGAGAGAGAGAGAGAGAGAGAGAGAGAGAGAGAGACTTTTAACAACTATCATACAACTTAAGTTACTTGAATTATTGTCTCAGTAAACTTATTCCAAACTCCGAAGAAGGTTTTTAAAAAGAGATTCCGTCTTGGTGGTAGTAGTAATGGTGGTGGTGGTGGTAGTAGTAGTAGTAGTAGTAGTAGTAGTAGTAGTAGTAGTAGTAGTAGTAGAAGTAGAAGTAGAAGAAGAAGAAGGTGGTACTGGTGGTTGTAGTCAGTGATAAAGAAAACTCGAACAAGAAAAACAAGAAAAAAAAAGAGGAGGAGGAAGAGGTGCAACGGGAACAAGAAAAAGGATAACAAGATAGTATAAAAAAAAAAGACGACTACCATCACCACCACCACCAACAGTGTGTGTGTGTGTGTGTGTGTGTGTGTGTGTGTGTGTGTGTGTGTGTGTGTGTGTGTGTGTGTGTGTGTGTGTGTGTAATTCACTGTTTGATCTGCTGCAGTCTCTGACGAGATAGCCAGACGTTACCCTACGGAACGAGCTCAGAGCTCATTATTTCCGATCTTCGGACAACAAGGTCACAACTCCTCGATTTACATCCCGTACCTACTCACTGCTAGGTGAACAGGGGCTACACGTGAAAGGAGACACACCCAAATATCTCCACCCGGCCGAGGAATCGAACCCCGGTCCTCTGGGTTGGGAAGCCAGCGCTCTAACCACTGAGCTACCGTGTGTGTGTGTGTGTGTGTGTGTGTGTGTGTGTGTGTGTGTGTGTGTGTGTGTGTGTGTGTGTGTGCGCTCCGACCTCAGCTGATCGTCCACCACTACCAACCACCACCGCTTTGACTGTGTATGGGAGAGCTTAAATGTGACGTCATCATCTCCTCCTCCTCTTCCTTCTTCTCCTTACTTTTTATTATTGTTCTTCCTACTCTTCGACCTCTACCAAGACTACTTTTCCTGCTATATATTTTTTCTTTTTTTCTGATACCTCCTTTCATTATTCCTCCTCCTCCTCCTCCTCCTCCTCCAATCAGTTAAGGATATTGAAAGTTATAATATTTGGTGGTTTATTTTATTGATAAGAAAGAATTGTGACGGTGTTTGTGTCACGTTACAGTACAACCCCGTAACACTGCATTAGTATTACACATGGGGCTAACTGTTTCATAGACAACATTGTATTAACAGTACAAATAAGTGTTACATACATATATATAGAATTGTATTAATATCATAGATTGAGTAAATGTTTTTAATATAGTGAGTAGTACACAGTTTCTTGATAAGTGGATACATGTACATTTCTTGGTCTTTTCCTTGTCTTCACTATTGACAGGGCTACACTCACAGGCTCCCTTCTCAGATCATTAACTGTCAACTCAAACGTTTCTTCCTTAATCAATATAAACATTATTTTCCTTATTTTATCTTCATTTTCACTCTTATTCTATTCATTTATATTTTTATTTTTTTGGGTTTTTTTTTTTTTTTTTTGGTGAGCTTTTACATCCTTTATTTTTTTGGGGGGGGCTTTTCATTTTTTTTTTTTTTTTTGTGGGGCCTTTTCATTTTTAATTTTTGGGGGCTTTTCATTTTTATATTTTTTGGGGGCTTTTTATTTTTTTTTTTTTTGGTGGGGCTTTTCCATCTTTTTTGGGGGCTTTTCATTTTCATTTTTTTGTGGGGCCTTTTCATTTTTATTTTTGGGGGCTTTTCATTTTTAAATTTTTGGGGCTTTTATTTTTTATTTTTTTTTGGTGGGGCTTTTCCATCTTTTTTTGGGGGGGCTTTTTCATTTTTTTTTTTTTAGTGGGCTTTTTTAGCTCGTGGCGTGTGTTTGTGGGAACGCTGCCGAGCCTTGAGGGCAGCCACCTCTCGGGCCCACTTGACTCGCGCTGGGCCTGGGGGTGGAGGCTGCGATGCCAGCACTTTCAGGTCCAGCTTGGGTTTGTAATCAGTGGTGACACTGTTACGTGCGTCGATCTTAGAGCGGACTGATTTGAGATTTAGCTTGGTGTTCCGCTTTTTCTTCCATCGTGACGCTTTTTTCTTTGTCTTCAGCTGGAACACTTTACGCAGCAGTTTCTTCTTTGCCTTCACTACTGGTG
>NC_059302.1:11926026-11943526 GCF_017591435.1 Portunus trituberculatus | reverse complement strand
TCTCTGATCATCACCCGTAAGGAAACAATCAACCTATTACCTTTTTCCCAACCTTTGTAATCTGACTTGGCCTGTATTTTCAGTCAGTCTTTATGTTCCTTTTTTTCTATAGCTGTTATCTGACTTGGATTCTCAGTGTCTTTTTGTTCAGGACGTCTTACTTGCATTGTTACTCTATTGTTCTCCCTTTCTTAACAATCAGATCCAGCTTTATCACGTGACCTTAAGATGTATTGTCAAAGTATTTCTATCATGTTTCATCTCTGCATAATCCTCTCTCTCTCTCTCTCTCTCTCTCTCTCTCTCTCTCTCTCTCTCTCTCTCTCTCTCAAATAAATACCATCTAATCAAACCCCAAAAGAAACTAACCACACCAAAATCTTTCTTCTACTTCAGACAAAACCTGGGAATCTGCTACTCAATTTTCCTTCTTCTCTTGACCCCTTCAACACCATGACGAGTTTTCATATCTATTTTGGTTACTATCTGGTGATTCTACAAAGCTTCAGAAACTTACGTGGGGGAATTAAACAGCGAAAACTCTGGCCATTAATCTTCCGATCTCCATATATCCTTCCTAATGTAAGCAAAATCTTCTTATCACACCAAAAACTTGTGAGTAAACCGCTTTCCAGTACTTGAAGCGGTTAAACTACACTAGAAATTAAAACACAAATTAACTTACTCCTATATCCATACTTAACCCATTCAGTACCATGACGCGTTTCCATATTCATTCTGGTTACTATTTGGTGATTCTATACAGCTTCAAAACCTAACGTGGGGATTAAAACAGTGAAGCCTCTAGATCATTACTCTTCTGACCTCCATAGACCCTTCTTAATGTCAATAAAATAGTCAAACCGTAAACAAATCTCAAGGTAGAAATGCATCTCCAGTACTGAGGCTTACTTACTTACTCACTTATTCGGTCTGCTACAACCTGACACACACCTCCACCAATGACACACACATGAATTTCTTAATGGGAGTTACTTAAGCTTGGTGTACTAATATCCAAGTGGGTAAGACTCAAAGGACACGATGTTTTCCCTTAAAATTCTCTCTCTCTCTCTCTCTCTCTCTCTCTCTCTCTCTCTCTCTCTCTCTCTCTTTGACTATCTTTATCTTATCTATCTTGTCAATATCTCCTTTTAATTTTCCTTCATAATGATTCATTCTCTCTCTCTCTCTCTCTCTCTCTCTCTCTCTCTCTCTCTTTTTTTCATTTCATATCATTATATTTCATTTCTCTATCTCCCTCATGATTCTAGCTCCCTCTCTCTCTCTCTCTCTCTCTCTCTCTCTCTCTCTCTCTCTCTCTCTCTCTCTCTCTCTCTCTCTTAATGACAGGGTGGAGTGGTGGTGGCTGAGAGGTGAACTAACGAAGGACTGTGTAATGAGAGAGAGAGAGAGAGAGAGAGAGAGAGAGAGAGAGAGAGAGAGAGAGAGAGAGAGAGAGAGAGAGAGAGAGAGAGAGAGAGAGAGAGAGAGAGTCGTCCTCCTCCTCCTCCTCCTCCTCCATCTATTTCCATTACACTCTTTTTCGTCTCTATAATATAGTTTAAAATTATCGCTCTCCTTCTCTTTCTCTACCTCTTCTTCTTCTTTATCGTCTTCCTCTTCCTCTTCCTCATCCTCCTTCTACTTCTTCCTTTCACCTTTTATCCGAAAAATCCCATAATCCTTTTCCATCCCTTATGCTCCTCCCCCTCCCCCCCTCCTTCCCCTCCTCCTGCTCATCATCATCATCATCATCATTCTTTTTTTTCCTCCTTTCTCCATTTTTCTTTATCTTTTAGCGGTTTTTATCTCTTTATCATTTCATTCAACCTACACACACTCTCTCTCTCTCTCTTTCTCTCTCTGTACTCCGCACCACATCTACGCAGCTGAGAGAGAGAGAGAGAGAGAGAGAGAGAGAGAGAGAGAGAGAGAGAGAGAGAGAGAGAGAGAGAGAGAGAGAGAGAGAGAGAGAGAGAGAGAGAGAATGTTATGATAATGCTGGTGATGATGTTTCTCCCTTCCCTCTCCCTCCCCTTCCTCTCTTCTTTCTCCTCTCCTATCTCTTTCTCTCAAGAACAAGAACAAGAACAGAAGGAGGAGGAGGAGGAGGAGGAGGAGGAGGAGGAGGAGGAGGAGGAGGAGGAGGAGGAGGAGGAGGAGTAGTTTACCACCATCCTTATCAAAACCAAACCAAAACAAAAATAAATGAGTGAAAAAAGAAAAGAAAACTACAAACAAATAAAATAAAAAAAAGACGAAGCAAAGGTGACAAACAAATCACAGAAACCACCACCACCACCACCACCACCACCATCACCATCACCACCACCACCACCACAACCACCACAACCACCACCGCTACCAGAGAGAGAGAGAGAGAGAGAGAGAGAGAGAGAGAGAGAGAGAGAGAGAGAGAGAGAGAGAGAGAGAGAGAGAGAGAGAGAGAGAGAGAGAGAGAGAGAGAGAGAGAGAGTAACGGTACGTGTGTATGAGCTAATGTACAGTATATCATCGTCAAGCCTCTCCCCCACTTCTCCCTCTCACTCTCTCCCTTCATCTCCTTCTTAATCCCTATCTCCATCATCATCATCATCATCATCAACGTCTCTCTCTCTCTCTCTCTCTCTCTCTCTCTCTCTCTCCCATGACTAGGAAGAGACACAGTACGTGGTGAAAGGAAGGGAAGTGAGATTAGAGAGAGAGAGAGAGAGAGAGAGAGAGAGAGAGAGAGAGAGAGAGAGAGAGAGAGAGATAGGAAAGGAATTAAAACGGAAGAATGTTAACTGATATCCAGTGATAGATTACGTGATAAAAAGAGGAGGAGGAGGAGGAGGAGGAGGAGGAGGAGGAGGAGGAGGAGGAGGAGGAGGAGGAGGAGGAGGAGGAGGAGGCAAACTATAAACAAATAAAAATGTGAAGAAGAAGAAGAAGAAGAAGAAGAAGAAGAAGAAGAAGAAGAAGAAGAAGAAGAAGAAGAAGAAGAAGAAGAAGAAGAAGAAGAAGAAGAAGAAGAAGAAGAAGAAGAAGAAGAAGAAGAAGAAGAAGAAGAAGAAGAAGAAGAAGAAGAAGAAGAAGAAGAAGAAGAAGAAGAAGAAGAAGAAGAAGAAGAAGAAGAAGAAGAAGAAGAAGAAGAAGAAGAAGAAGAAGAAGAAGAAGAAGAAGAAGAAGAAGAAGAAGAAGAAGAAGAAGAAGAAGAAGAAGAAGAAGAAGAAGAAGAAGAAGAAGAAGAAGAAGGTCAATCAAGATAGAAATCAGGGCAGCAAAAACAACAACACTAATCACTTGATAAGATAAAAACAAAACGAAAGAAAAAGAAAACGACAAACAGGATTCGATAAAGCAAACTCTCTCTCTCTCTCTCTCTCTCTCTCTCTCTCTCTCTCTCTCTCTCTCTCTCTCTCTCTCTCTCTCTCTCCTACTACTACTACTACTACTACTGCTAATCAATCTATCTGTATCTGTTTATTCTAAGCTTTCTCAAAATATCAGTATCTCTCTCTCTCTCTCTCTCTCTCTCTCTCTCTCTCTCTCTCTCTCTCTCAACTACCAACAAGATGGCAGATAAAGGGTTTAATGCCATCCTGTTACTGTTGCAAGGCTTCTAACACCAAGAGCGTTAGCTGCAGGAGTCATTGGGTGGGGTTGATGGCCTTATCCTGGTGGTGGTGGTGGTGGTGGTGGTGGTGGTGGTGGTGGTGGTGGTGGTGGTGGTGGATATAGTTAACTGTGTAGCAACAAGAGAGGTCAGGTTTGGGAGTTTGTATGTAGCTAAAAGTGTTAACTGGGTGGTGTGTGTGTGTGTGTGTGTGTGTGTGTGTGTGTGTGTGTGTGTGTGTGTGTGTGTGTGTGTGTGTGTGTGTGTGTGTGTGTGTGTGGGGGGTTAAAAATCGTTGTTGTTTAGATTGCTATCAGTTTAAGGAGTGTGTGTTGTTGTTGTTGTTGTTGTTGTTGTTGTTGTTGCTGTTGTTGTTGTTGTTGTTGTTGTTGTTGTTGTTGCTGTGTTGTTACTATAGTTATTTGTTTTATTTTTACCCATAAGATTTTTAAATTAATTTTTTTTTCTACAGCATTTATGTACAACTCCTATCTTCTATGTATTTATTCCATCACTCTTTATCAAACCTAACCTAACCACTACCACCACTACCTTCCCCAGCACCACCACCACCACCACCATCACCTTCCCCAGCACACCTCAACACGCTTATCTCTTCCCCCACACTGACTCCAACACATCACAGCGCCCGTCAAATCCTGACGCGCTCATAATGCAGAACAAAAACTTGATATCCAGCTTTGCCAATTTATTATAGTGATGAATTAATTTTCCTCTTTGCGCGACACGAGAGCGAGAGCGAGAGAGAGAGAGAGAGAGAGAGAGAGAGAGAGAGAGAGAGGGGGAACGAGGGGAGGAGAGAGGGAGTGTTACGAAATCAAGAAACTGGTCTTAGTGTGCATTGGTGGTGGTGGTGGTGGTGGTGGTGGTTGCCCCTTTAAGGTATCTCCTCCTCTTCTTCTTCCCCGTCTTCTCATTAGTTGCCTCTTTTCATTATTCTCTCTCTCTCTCTAACTTTTTTTTATATTTTCTTCAATGTTATTTCTTCCTCCTCCTCTTCATCTAAATAACTATGTACTCTCTCTCTCTCTCTCTCTCTCTCTCTCTCTCTCTCTCTCTCTCTCTCTCTCTCTCTCTCTCTCTCTCTCTCTCTCTCTCTTCCACCATCATCACCATCTTCCACTCCCACGTTCCATCTTTTCCTCTCAATTTACTTCACCTTCCCACCGACACCTCCTTCCTCCTCCTCCTCCTCCTCCTCCTCCTCCTCCTCCTCCTCCTCCTCCTGCAGGTGTATCGCTCGCCAGGTAAACGCCACCAGCCTCCTATCGCCACACATCAATACACACCTGTCATTGCCACTCCTCCTGCTGCCTCTCGCCTGCATGACCACCACCACCACCACCACCACCACCACCGCTGCCATCGTCACCGCCACTGGTTTCAATACTGCATGCATTTCTGAAATCACTCCTCTCTCTCTCTCTCTCTCTCTCTCTCTCTCTCTCTCTCTCTCTCTCTCTCTCTCTCTTCTTCGTTTTCTTTTCTTTTTTTCTTCTCATTCTAGCCATTATAGTTTTGTTTTTCCTCCTCTTTGCCTTACTTTTCTCTTCCCCCTTCCGCTTCCAGTATCTCTTGTCTTCGTCTTCCTCCTCCTCCTCCTCCTCCTCCTTCCTCTTCTAACACCATCTCCTCCGCGTCTTTTCCTCGTCTTCCTCCTCTTGCATCTCCATTAACGCTATCCTATCCCCCCCCTCTCTCTCTCTCTCTCTCTCTCTCTCTCTCTCTCTCTCTCTCTCTCTCCTCCTCCTCCTCCTCCTCCTCCTCCTCTTCCTCTTCTTCCTACGCCAGTTCTCCAACCTCCATCTACGCTACATTCTTTCCTTCCTCCTCCACTTATTCCTTCTTCTTCCTCCTCCTCCTCCTCCATCTCTTTTTTTCCTTCTCGTTAAAACTTTCTTTATATTCTTTTTTATTCCTTTTCCTCCTCTTCCTCTTTCACCTCTCCTCCTCCTCCTCCTCCTCCTCCTCGATTGCCACAATATCTTTGCAACCAACGCCGTCTGCAGGAGGAGGAGGAGGAGGAGGAGGAGGAGGAGGAGGAGGAGGACTATGCAGCATTTGCCTTTACATTTACGAAAGGAGGAGGAAATGGTGCATGGAAGATAATGGAATGAGAGGAAGAACACAGAAGGGAGGAGGAGGAGGAGGAGGAGGAGGAGGAGGAGGAGGAGGAGGAGGAGGAGGAGGAGGAGGAGGAGGAGGAGGAGGAGGAGGAGGAGGAGAAAACTATGTAGTGTAGTAGTGTGAAGGAATCTAGTGATTATTTCTTCTTCTTCTTCTTCTTCTTCTTCTTCTTCTTCTTCTTCTTCGCTTTCTCTTTCTCTTTCTCCTCCCGCTACCGAGCTACTGATAAGAGGAAAGGTGGGGGGGGGAAGGGAAAGAGCACTATCTCACTTCTTCCTCCTCTGATACAGCACTTCTCTCTCTCTCTCTCTCTCTCTCTCTCTCTCTCTCTCTCTCTCTCTCTCTCTCTCTCTCTCTCTCTCTCTCATTCCCTTCGTTTCCCTCCTCTTTTTAACTTCATTTCTGCTTCCGATATGTTTACTCTTTATTTATTACACTCTCTCTCTCTCTCTCTCTCTCTCTCTCTCTCTCTCTCTCTCTCTCTCTCTTATCAGTTATGCAAGATCTTATGTAAGTACTACTACCACTACCACTACTACTACTACTACTACTACTACTACTACTACTACTACCACCACTACTACTACTAATCAAACGAGAAAAGTAACAATAATGATGAAGATGATGATGATGAGCACAACAGCAATAATAATAATAGTAACAATAATAATAATAATAATAATAATAATAATAATAATAATAATAATAATAATATTAAAAGGAACTAGAATTATCACCATTATTATAACTAAACTCAACACAAACTATTAATCTGAGGCTATTTACAATGAAAACACTCTCTCTCTCTCTCTCTCTCTCTCTCTCTCTCTAATCATTATCGTAACACATTTCACCATCACCTTCGTATCTCAATCATCTTATCTCTCTCTCTCTCTCTCTCTCTCTCTCTCTCTCTCTCTCTCTCTCTCTCTCTCTCTCGTAAAATTGTACTATAAAACGAGAGAGAGAGAGAGAGAGAGAGAGAGAGAGAGAGAGAGAGAGAGAGAGAGAGAGAGAGAGAGAGAGAGTGTGTGTGTGTGTGTGTGTGTGTGTGTGTGTGTGTGTGTGTGTGTGTGTGTGTGTGTGTGTGTGTGTGTGTGTGTGTGTGTGTGTGTGTGTGTGTGTGTAAGGGTGTGTGTGTGTGTGTGTGTGTGTGCAGGTCATAAGGGCGTGGTAAGGTAGCACTTAGGAGTAAAAGGGTGACGGAGGGGCGAGAGATGGAGTGATTTAGGGTGATCTCCGGTAATTTAGGGTGAGAAAGACGAGAGCTGGGGTAATTTAAAGCGAGAAAATCCTGCCTTAGTCTTGTGATCGATGGCTGAAGACTGAATGGAAGGAAGTGATAGCTGGGAAAAAAGAAAACATCACCTGGAGGGAAAGACTAATAATGGAGGCGACTCATGAAAAACAGCGACACCCCTATAAAGACGGGATATCAGCTGACGAAGGAGGAGAATACTACTGAGGGAAATTAAAATATAGTGGGTGGTTATCCTCTTCATACAAAAGTTAGGAACAGGTCAAGATGGAAACTTAAAACAAATAAATCAGTAAATCTTTCCAAATAGATAAAAAAAAAAAAAAAAGACTTTCAGGAGGAGGAGGAGGAGGAGGAGGAGGAGGAGGAGGAGGAGGAGGAGGAGAGAAAATAGTGATGGTGGTGGTGGTTGAGATGAAAAAAGAAATAAATTAGGAAACAAAGACAAGAAAAAATTATGCCAGAGAATTAAAAGACTGGATTAGAGAGAGAGAGAGAGAGAGAGAGAGAGAGAGAGAGAGAGAGAGAGAGAGAGAGAGAGAGAGAGAGAGAGAGAGAGAGAGAGATTTCAATAAGTCAACCCAAGTGAAATGAAAGAAAAAGGAAAGAAATAAAGGAAGGAAATATAAAAAGAAACGAAAGCGAAAAAAAGAAAATCAGAAAAGGCAAAAAAAGAAAAAAACAAAAGGAAGAGGAGTAGAAACAAAAGGAGTGAAGAAGGAGAGAAGAGAGAGAAGGAAAGAGGAGAGAGGAGAGGATAGGAAAGGAAAGGAAGAGATGTGGAGAAAGAAAAAAAGAAGTGGAGAAAAAGGAAAGAAGTGGAGGAAAAGAAGAGAAGTGGAGGAAAGGAAGAGAGAAGCAAACATTTTCCTCCAATCAATAAAGGGAGGAAACGAGAAAGGGAGGAGGAGGAAATTGCAAGAAAGGAGGGAGAGTTGCAAACATTATTACGAGTGTAAGGGAGGAGGAGGAGGAGGAGGAGGAGGAGGAGATAAATATTGTTACACGCTTATCTGTTTTCAAGTCAGTAGTAGTAGTAGTAGTAGTAGTAGTAGTAGTAGTAGTAGTAGTAGTAGTAGTAGTAGTAGTAGTAGTAGTAGAGAGAGAGAGAGAGAGAGAGAGAGAGAGAGAGAGAGAGAGAGAGAATAGAGAGAGAGAGAGAGAGAGAGAGGAGATCAGGAGGAGGAGGAGGAGGAGGAGGAGGAGGAGGAGGAGGAGGAGGAGGAGGAGGAGGAGGAGGAGGAGGAGGAGGAGGAGGAGGAGGAGGAGGAGGAGGAGGAGGAGGAGGAGGAGGAGGAGGAGGAGGAGGAGGAGGAGGAGAGAGGAGGAGGAGAGAGGAGAGAGAGAGAGAGAGAGAGAGAGAGAGAGAGAGAGAGAGAGAGAGAGAGAGAGAGAGAGAGAGAGAGAGAGAGAGAGAGGCGTGGCAAAGAGTAGGAGGTGGAGGACGAGGAAGAAAAGGGCGCTGCTGCTGCTGCTGCTGCTCTTCCTCCTCCTCCTCCTCCTCCTGAAGAAGCCTTGGGTGCTCATTGATCCTGACCGTCGGCAGCTCGGAGGAGGAGGAGGAGGAGGAGGAGGAGGAGGAGGAGGAGGAGGAGGAGGAGGAGGAGGAGGAGGAGGAGGAGGAGGAGGAGGAGGAGGAGTACTGAAGAAAAGAAAGAAGAAAGGAGATGAAAACGCAAAGAGGATGAAAATGTAGGAGGAGGAGGAGGAGGAGGAGGAGGAGGAGGAGGAGGAGGAGGAGGAGGAGGAGGAGGAGGAGGAAGAGGAGGAGGAGGAGTGTATAAATAATTAGTAAAGGTTGATGACTCCAGGAGAGAATGTAACAAGGAGTGTTTTGAAGTGGGAGGAGGAGGAGGAGGAGGAGGAGGAGGAGGAGGAGGAGGAGGAGGAGGAGGAGGAGGAGGAGGAGGAGGAGGAGGAGGAGGAGGAGGAGGAGGAGGAGAAAGGTAAGGAGGGTATGAGATGGGATGAGAAATAGAGAAAGAGATACAAGTCAGTTGAAAAATATCACACGAGGGAAACTTGACAACTCACTCTCTCTCTCTCTCTCTCTCTCTCTCTCTCTCTCTCTCTCTCTCAACGAAGCAAAACACTCCTGCACACTTTGAAATGGAAGATACTCTCATTCCTACGCCGTGACTAGACACTCACCACCACCCCCCTCATCATCCTCCTCATCCTCCTCCTCCTCCTCTACTTCCTTCTCCTCCTCCTCCTTCACCTTCCACTTCTCTCCCATTCTTGCTCCTGCTTATAACCAAATACGTGACTTCTCAATCAAAACACAACCAAACCTAACGGAACCTTACCTCACTTTACCTAACCTAACGACCTAACCTAACCTTATCTAACCTGGCGTACGTACCCAACCCAAACCTAACCTAACCTAAATTTACCTAACCCAACCGAATCTAACTTAACCTAACCTCACCTAACCTAACCCAACCTAATCTAACTTTAACCTAACCTCACCTAACCTAACCTTTCACCTAACCTAACCCAACCTAACCTTATCTAACCTAACGTACCTACTCAACCCAAACCTAACCTAATCTCACTTAACCTAACCCAACCTAATCTAACTTAACCTAACCTCACCTAACCTAACCCAACCTAATCTAACTTAATCTAACATCACTTTATCTAACCTACCTAATATTACTTAACCTAACCTAACCTCACTTTACCTAATAGAATTCATCCAGTCACAATGTCCCACCTAAACTAGTCTAACCTAACCTATCGTGACGTAACCTTAATTAATCTAAAAATGTAGCCAAACACACATTCACAGTAAGTTCTTCAAAGGTAATGAAGGGGAAATGGCCAAACTGTGTTACATAACGGTAGGGTAGAGTAGGATAGGGTTGGGTAGAGTAAGGTCTATTATGTTAAGCTAAGTTAAGTTACGGTAAAGGTAAGGTAAGGTAAGGTATGGTAAGGAGAGATAAAGTAAAGCAAGGAATGGTTAAGATATAGTAAGATATGGTACGGTAGGGAAAAGTAAGAAAAATAAAGTATAAATGAAGACTACAAGGTAAGTTACGAGACAAAAAGTAAGTTAGACACGGCAAGGCAAGGCAAGGCAAGGCAAGGCAAGGCAAGGCAATCTCGAGAAAAGCGTCATAAGAGATACAAAACGAGAAGAATATGTGATGCAAAGATAGATATTTTCGTGTGTGTGTGTGTGTGTGTGTGTGTGTGTGTGTGTGTGTGTGTGTGTGTGTGTGTGTGTGTGTGTGTGTGTGTGTGTGGTGGGGGAAGACAGGATTGAGTGCGAGGAGAGGACAGAGAGGAGAGGAGGGGGAGTCTAACAGAGTGAAAAATCAATGCAGCTGAGAGAGAGAGAGAGAGAGAGAGAGAGAGAGAGAGAGAGAGAGAGAGAGAGAGAGAGAGAGAGAGAGAGAGAGAAATATCCACCGACCTTCACTCACCTACTTCAGTCACCGGCATCAACTCACTCACTCAACCTGTCAGTCAGTCAGTCAGTCAGTGTGTGTGTGTGTGTGTGTGTGTGTGTGTGTGTGTGTGTGTGTGTGTGTGTGTGTGTGTGTGTGTGTGTGTGTGTGTGTGTGTGTGTGTGTGTGTGTGTAATTCACCTCGGTCGTCTGCTGGTCACCCAGCCAGTCTTCCCATTACGGAGCGAGCTCAGAGCTCATAGACCAATCTTCGGTAGGACTGAGACCACAACACACCCACACACCGGGAAAGCGAGGCCACAACCCCTCGAGTTACATCCCGTACCTATTTACTGCTAGGTGAACACATCCCACACATTAAGAGGCTTGCCCATTTGCCTCGCCGCGCCGAGACTGGAACCCGGCCCTCTCGATTGTGAGTCGAGCGTGCTAACCACTACACTATGCGGTGTGTGTGTGTGTGTGTGTGTGTGTGTGTGTGTGTGTGTGTGTGTGTGTGTGTGTGTGTGTGTGTGTGTGTGTGTGTGTGTGTGTGTGTGTGTGTGCATGGAAAAACGCAAAATGAATAAATAAACCCAGCTGAGGATGAGGACAACAATTATCTCATTCCTTTCTTTTACTTACATACTAATCATGTTGTGTCACTTAGCGGAATGACACGCGATACAAAGGCAACGCGAAGAGATAAATGAAAGCGACAACGCATCATTCTTCCACTTAATCCTCTTCCAAGTGCAATGTGTTTTTAAGTAATTTGACTAATGATGGTGGTGATGATGATGGTGATGATAGTGGTAATAATAATAATAATAAGAATAAGAATAAGAATAAGAAGAAGAAGAAGAAGAAGAAGAAGAACAAGAACAAGAACAAGAAGAAGAACAAGAAGAAGAAGAACAAGAAGAAGAACAAGAACAAAAACAAGAAGAAGAACAAGAACAAAAACAAGAAGAAGAACAAGAACAAAAACAAGAAGAACAAGAAGAAGAAAGTAATAATAAGAATAATATACTAACAGAAAAAGCAGTAACTAGTTTTCTCTCTCTCTCTCTCTCTCTCTCTCTCTCTCTCTCTCTCTCTCTCTCTCTCATAACCGACTTGGATTTTAACGTAAAGACTTTTAAAGAGAGAGAGAGAGAGAGAGAGAGAGAGAGAGAGAGAGAGAGTTAATCTATCTATAAATAAAATTTTTCTCAGACTCACCAAACACCAATATAAAGGAAAATCTCTCTCTCTCTCTCTCTCTCTCTCTCTCTCTCTCTCTCTCTCTCTCTCTCCATTCCCAGTCAAACCATCTCATCCCTCTTTCCTCTCTTCATTCTCTTCTTCTCTCCTTCCTCTATCTCTCCTTCCTTCCTTCCCTCCTCCTTTCTTTCCCTTCCTTCCTTCATTCATTCATTCATTCAACCTTGTTTCAATCCACCCCTCTCCTTACCTTTCTTTACTCATTCTTTTTTCCTCCTTCCCTCAATCATTCATTCCCCGTATCCCCCTTCTCCCTCTCCCTCTCCCTCTCTCCTCTCTCTCTCCTCCTTCACTGGTTCCTAAGTCTCCTAAATAAATAAATAAACCAATAAATAAATAAAAAATTCTCCAGAGAGCAACTTCATGGGAAAAGGGAAAGAACTAATAGATGAGAGAGAGAGAGAGAGAGAGAGAGAGAGAGAGAGAGAGAGAGAGAGAGGCGTTTTCATCTTTACACTTTTCATATTTAAGTTTTTTTATCACTTTTTGTTTCTGAGCTTTATGAAATGGTGAATGTTAGTCTCTCTCTCTCTCTCTCTCTCTCTCTCTCTCTCTCTCTCTCTCTCTCTCTCTCCCCTAAAGCGTCTTTTTCTTATTTATTTACTTATTCATCTGTTTATCTATTCGTTTATCTCCACCACAATCATCACTCCTGCTTTGTCTCTCCATTCTTTTTACATTTTCATGAGTTCAGAGGAGGAGGAGGAGGAGGAGGAGGAGGAGGAGGAGGAGGAGGAGGAGGAGGAGGAGGAATTACAGGTAGTAGTTAACCCTTTTCTTCTTACCTGCACTTTCACCTCCCTCCTCCTCCATCTTTTTTTTTTCTCCCCTTCTTCCTCTTCTTCCTCCTCCTCCTCCTCCTCCTCCTCCTCCTGATCCTCTGCCTCTCTTATTCACTTATTGGGAGGTTGCTAATAAGACACTAGTATTAAGTCCCCATCCTCCTCCTCCTCCTCCTCCTCCTCCTCCTCCTCCTCCTCCTCCTCCATATAGAGGGAGAGAGGAAGAAAAACTGGTTTGAAAAAAGCTGCAGTAACATTTTCGTTCTCTCTAATAAGGTTTCGTGGATCATCAACTCTCTCTCTCTCTCTCTCTCTCTCTCTCTCTCTCTCTCTCTCTCTCTCTCTCTCTCCTTGTATGGTTATGGTATTCTTTCTCTATTTATTTATTTATTTTTTCAGTATATCTTTTTTCTTTCTAATCATTTTAATCTCTTCAATTTTCTCTTTTTTTTTTAGGATAATTTTTTCCCCTTTGTTTAATTAATATTCTCTCTCTCTCTCTCTCTCTCTCTCTCTCTCTCTCTCTCTCTCTCTCTCTCTCTCTCTATTTTCTCTTTACTTATTTACATTTTCCTCTTTTACTTTTACTCCTTTTGTTTCCTCGCTTTTATTTTCCTTGTCTCTGTTCATTTACTTTTCCCTTCCCGTGTCTTTCCATCTCCTTCTTCCTCCTCTTGCTTCTTTTTCTTCTTCTTCTTCTTCTTCTTCTTCTTCTTCTTCTCTTCCCTAACTCTGTAATCACTGCTTCGCCATTCTTTTCATTAATTCTCTTTCGTAATTAACTTTCTTTTTTCGTTGCCATGTCTCGTTTTCTTTCCTTGCTTCGTCTTCTTCCTCTTCTTCCTCCTCTTGTTGTCTTCCTCTTCCTCCTCTTCCTCTTCTTGTTTCTGATTTTCTTTTCTTTTATAACTATATCTTTTTTCTGTCCTTTTAACTCTCTCTCTCTCTCTCTCTCTCTCTCTCTCTCTCTCTCTCTCTCTCTCTCTCTCTCTATATTTTTTCCTCTCCCTCCATTTCCTAATCCTGCTTTCAATTTTCTCCTTTTCCCTCCCACTCCTCTTCCTCTTCTTATCTCTTCACACCTCTCTTCCTTTTCCTCTTCCTCTTCCTCACTTTCAGACCATTACGTGTTCCCATCCTCTTCCTCTCTCTCTCTCTCTCTCTCTCTCTCTCTCTCTCTCTCTCTCTCTCTCTCTCTCCATTTCCTTTTCTTCCTGACCTCTCATTTCCTCTTACCTCACACCATTCTCTCTCTCTCTCTCTCTCTCTCTCTCTCTCTCTCTCTCTCTCTCTCTCTAGGAAGCGATATCAAGACAAGGAGATAAAGAGATAACTGAAATAATAAACGAGAGAGAGAGAGAGAGAGAGAGAGAGAGAGAGAGAGAGAGAGAGAGAGATGCAGAAACAGACACCATCGCCTCTTTCTTCTTCCACATCCTTCTCTCTCTCTCTCTCTCTCTCTCTCTCTCTCTCTCTCTCTCTCTCTCTCTCTCTCTCTCTCTCTGGCCTTCACTAAGTCCCTTCCTTTCACACAACAATGGTGCAATCTTCCTTCCCTCCTCTTTAAATGTCTTTCAGCCCTTTAATTTGCTGCTGGTCCTCCTCCTCCTCCTCCTCCTCCTCCTCCTCCTTTGCAACACCCTCGTCTCCTTGCATCCTTTCATTTTCTTTCATAATTAATTCATCTTCCTTGTGTGTCTTCTCTCTCTCTCTCTCTCTCTCTCTCTCTCTCTCTCTCTCTCTCTCTTTCTAGCATGTTTTGTTTTGTTGTGGTTATATGGTAGTAGTAGTAGTAGTAGTAGTAGTAGTAGTAGTAGTAGTAGTAGTAGTAGTAGTAGTAGTAGTAGTAGTAGTAGTAGAAGCTTCACTATTATCATTATTATTACACATTTTTTTATTATTTTGATGATCACCACCATCATTATTACTATCACTATATTTTCCAGCCATTCTTCCTTTCTCTCATTATCATCTTTATCTTATTCCAATCTCTCCGACCCTCCTCCTCCTTTTCTTTATATTCTTATTAACCTGTGTATTTACTCTCTCTCTCTCTCTCTCTCTCTCTCTCTCTCTCTCTCTCTCTCTCATTTCCCTTTCTTTCATCTCTTATCTTTCTTTTCTCTTCTTTATTTTTCTCTCCTTGTTTGACATAATTAACATCACCCTTTCTGTCAATATGAGAGAGAGAGAGAGAGAGAGAGAGAGAGAGAGAGAGAGAGAGAGAGAGAGAGAGAGAGAGAGAGAGAGAGAGAGAGAGATACATGACTTCAATGCAATATTATGTGTAAAAGATCTTGAGTTTCTTTACTTTTTTCTGGAACTCCATTTTTCTTCGTCGTTTCTTTTTCATTTTCTTTTTCTTTTTACTTGTTTACTTTCTTCACTTCACCTTGATTCGCTCATCCGTTCCTCTTTCTCTCCCTCCGTCATGTTACCTTCACGGGAATACTTTTTGTGGTACCTCCTATCTCAAAGCCCACCCGCTAGGAAACCCTTGCCCCGAGTAAGGAAGCCCAACCTACACTCGGACCGTGGACAGGATTCGAACCTGTGCGCTTGGAGACCCCTCGGACCCCAAAGCACGCATGGTTCCACTGTACAACTTTCCTCTCTTCCGTGCCTCACCTCACCAAACCTTACCTCACCTCGCCTCATTTCAACACCGCAACCTTCAGTGAGACAATACGTCGTTTTCTTTTCCATACATGTCAGCTTAACCTCTCCCTCTCCCTCTCCCTCTCTTCCTCCCCTTCCCAACATCCCCCTCCCTACCACGCTTCCCTTTCTCTAACACTCACTACCTCACCTTCTCCTTCCTGCTACACTTCTATTCCTTATCTCTTTTCCTCCTTCCCTATTCCTAGTACCCTTACCTCACCCTTCTCTCCCTCTCCCTCTTCCTACCTCTCGTGGCGACACAGGTGATAGGGCCAGGTGACAAGGGCGCACCCAACACTTACCTGGAAAGAGAGAAGCAAAGATTAGTCACGTTACCGGAGCCTTACCTGTGTGGCTCGTAGCTGACTGTGTGTGTTTATTATTAGTGGTAATGATAGTTCACGGTGGGCCCCCTATTAAGGAGTAGTAAAGTGTTCAACAGGGCTTTTGTTTGGGTTTTGTTGTGTGGAGGGAGGTGAGTGTCAAGGTAACACAGACAGGTAAATAAGCCTCTCATAATTGCTACTCTTGAAATAATTGGGTAGAAAGGTCGTTACAATTAGCTGACACTTACAAGATGGAGGTTGTAAAGTTGAGTATGTCCTTTAGTGTGTGTGTGTGTGTGTGTGTGTGTGTGTGTGTGTGTGTGTTAAAATGGTTCGTTGTTGCTTAAAGAAAGATGAAAAGGCAAAATGAAAGGCTGCTTAATTGCAATTCTTAGCAGTGTTGAGTAGAAATATTAGGTAACACTTGAGTAGGGAGATTGCTGCGTGGAGTGGATCTTTTGCTGCATTTTCTTTTGTCCCTTTGTGTTGAAGAGGCTGGTCAGGTGTTGGAAATGTAATGAATAAGTTAAATAAGTGTTTCTAACCTCATCCCAAAAGAGTCCGGTATATATTGAGTGATCGATAGCCGCCTTATTTTCCCTTAACCCTTTCAATCCCGGGACAGATTTTGTTTACCTTGAGATCTGTGTACCATTAGACCATTTCACTGATGTTAGGAAGGGTCCATGGAGGTCAGAAAATTAATGGCAAGAGTCTTCACTATTTTAATTCCCCACCTG
Organism: Portunus trituberculatus; assembly: GCF_017591435.1. Taxonomy (NCBI): domain Eukaryota; kingdom Metazoa; phylum Arthropoda; class Malacostraca; order Decapoda; family Portunidae; genus Portunus; species Portunus trituberculatus. The sequence goes on along the minus strand of NC_059302.1, from coordinate 11,927,346 downwards.
AGTTACTGCAGCGGACAGTATCACCAAATAGTAAACAGAACGAATATGGAAATGCGTCACGGTACTCAAAGGGTTAAGAAATACGAAATTGCTAATATTACACGTAAGTTAAGAATAATTTTGCAGGCGTTTTTTTTTTTTTTTTTTTTTTTTTTTTTTTTTGAGGATAGAGAAATCATTTAAACAAACTGAATGACATGACTTTTCCCTTCAATACAGGTTATAAATTCACTTCTCTCCTGTACATGAAACTCAATATCACTCTCACTGGAATAGTCATTAGAGGATTATGTTTTTATTTTGTTTATTCATTTATTTATTTATTTATTTATTTTTTACTTATTTTCTATATTCAATGATGAGGTGGAAGCTTTTCTATAAATGGCTATAAATAGATGTTCTTCCCCTGAGTGCAGCAAGTGACACGGCTGTTTTGCAAGACTATAAATATGTTTTCTTGTTAATCCATTCTCGTGTAAATTTCTGTAAGTTTAAAAATATTACATACGATTCTGCTGATTCTAATATTTCCTTTTGTTCTTGCGTGTGAAGAAAATGGGCCTAAAGAAGAGAAGAAAGAAAGAAAGAAAGAAAGAAAGAATAAGTAAGAAAGAAAGAAAGAAAGATAGATAGATAAGAAAGAAAGAAAGAAAATCAAAGAAAGATTACAACGTCGCACTCGTCAATGAGAAAAAAATTGCGTTATAAATAGAAAAGCCAAGAAAACAACTCTTCAAACAAATGGAAAAGCAACAATTTCAGAATAAACAACACAAACACTCAATACCTTGGTTCGTATTCTCAAACATCTCTGTGCTTCACCTCCACTACTTGTAAAGCCTTTATCTAAACCTACACGTTTTTTTTTTTTAAGGTGTTTTATGTTTCTAGAGACAGACTGATTAATTAAACTTCAACATTATTAATTCCTTCAGTACCGAGACGCATTTTTATCTTGATTTTTGGGTACGATAACACGATTTTATTTACATTAGGAAAGGATCTGTGGTGGTCAGAAGATGACTAGCCAGAGAATTCACTATTTCAATCACCACATAAATTTTTGAAGCTGTGCAAGTCCACCAAAATAGTAAACAAACTGCAAATGAAAACACGTCATGATACTGAGGAGGTGAACTGGAGAAACACTCTTGAAAACCCCCGCTAATCATCTCTGTGGCCCTTGAAAATAGCCGTGGTGAGAGCCAGAGAGCAGTGGGTTTCTGAATAAGGAACTTCACCTCACAACAACACTGAACAATCCCTTAAAAGACAACATTTCATAGCTAACTGGCAAATACAGGCCCTTTCTCACCCCCT
>NC_059302.1:11901026-11916026 GCF_017591435.1 Portunus trituberculatus | reverse complement strand
GTGTGTGTGTGTGTGTGTTTTGTGAGGCATGTGTTGTGAAGGAGAGAGTGCGTGTGTGTGTTTTGAAGGAGGTTGTAGTACGAATATTGAGAAGGAGGGTGTGAGAGAGAGAGAGAGAGAGAGAGAGAGAGAGAGAGAGAGAGAGAGAGAGAGAGAGAGAGAGAGAGAGAGAGAGAGAGAGAGAGAGAGAGAGAGAGAGTGTTATGGTTTTCTTGTCAATTCGTGTTTTTTTTTCTTATTTTATCTTCTGGCTCTTCTTATTCTGTTATTTATCTTCGTTGTTTATTTTTACTATTTCTTTTTTTCCTCTTTACTTTGTTTATCTATCTATTACTCTTTTCTCTGTATTCTGTTTATTTTGCTATGTTTCTTGTCTTGCTTTTATGTTCTTTTTTTTTTCTCTCTCTCTGAATTTGTTACTCGTTTTGTCCTTTATTCTGTAATTCACTTCATAATTTGTTTACTTATTTTGCCTCTTGGTTGGTTCTCTTACTCACTTCAGTCATTTTACCTTATGTTCTCTCTTCAATCTGTGTTACTTTCTTGCTTTCCGTCACTTACGATACCAGTTTTATCTTTTGCCTTACTTTCTTATTCATTTTTGTTATTCTCTTCTATTCGTTATTATGCCACTAGTCATGTTTCTCCTATTAGCTATTACCTCTTGCTATCACTGTCAATATTATCACGGCTTTATGAATCATCCGAGCTATTATTCTCTTGTTCCATCTAATACTGCTCTTTTGCTACTATTGTTTACACTCATCCCTCTTGGTGACCTCTACGAAACCTCAAGCCGCGTATCCCTCCTCATTCTCTTCTTCTCTACTACCTCCTCTCCTCTCTCTCTCCTTGCCAACACACTGCGGTTTACTCTTGTACCAAACCACTACTACTACTACTACTATTACTGCTACTGCTACTGCTACTGCTGCTGTTACTACTGCTACAAACTTCCTGGGACACTGAATCAGAAGACGAGAAGGAGGAAAAGGAGGAAAAAGGACCTTGATCGAGAGAGTAGCGTGTTTCTTCCCTTGCTTTTTTTTTTTTTTTTTCCTCCTCCTCCTCCTCCTCCAGCAGGGCGTGTTGTCAAGTGACGCCAAGACGCACGCAATACCACAATGCACTAAAAGACGCAGCGCCGCAGATCATTGAAACACAACACGCAATACAAACATCAACACTGGAGAAGCAACACGTACCCTACAGACACACACACACACACACACACACACACACACACACACACACACACACACACAATCAGGCCTTTCCCTTCAATTCTCGGCAGAACGAAATGATGTAACGTTATTTATTTTCCAGTGAGATTACGTTAAGTAGCTTACTAGGAATACGAAACAATGGAGAGAGAGAGAGAGAGAGAGAGAGAGAGAGAGAGAGAGAGAGAGAGAGAGAGAGAGAGAGACAACAACTTTCTTTCCCTCCCCACAGTCATTTCAACACATTACAACTTTGAAAAACTTATAATAAAACAGCTGTGATTTTGAAAGGGTGGAAATTGGCTATTCTCTCTCTCTCTCTCTCTCTCTCTCTCTCTCTCTCTCTCTGTCCATTTCCCATTTCCTGTAGGTCGTTACAACTTTCGAGAACTATAAAGGAAAAAATATGTTATAATAATTGTCTTTTTGTTTATATATTTTTTTCTTTTCTTTACAACAGTAACAAAAAAAAAACTGGTATTTTTTCTTAATTAATGGCTCTCTTAAATGCCTTTCTTTTTATTTATTCATTCATTTACTTTTTGAGGGTGGCAACACAAAAGAATTAAAAAGTGTTGAGTGGGAGGAAAAGTTTTGATAAACTCTTCGCGGGATAAAATGAAAAGAGGGGAAACAAGAAAAGAAAAATAAATAAGAAAAAAGAATACGTTGGATATGTGGTGGTGGTGGTGGTGGTGGTGGTGAACAAAAAAAAAAAAAACATAAAACAAACAACAGTAAATAACAATAACGATAATAACAAAAATAACAACAAACAATAAAAAAAATTCCCTTCACACACACACACACACACACACACACACACACACACACACACACACACACACACACACACACACACACACCACCACCACCACCACCACCACCACCACCACCACCACCACCACCACCACGACAACAACAACAACAACAACAACACCTAAATACGCCTTCAGTAGCATATTCAACACAGTCAGGCATATCAACATGGAGAGAGGTCAACAGTCAAACAGTCAGTCAGTCAGTCAGTCAGTCAGCTGGAGTCTCTGTCCTCCCAAGCATCTCTCTCAAGTCGTCAGCTCATCCGGAATAAGGCGTTTGTATATCCGTTCATCCCTTCACCCTGCCTCTATCTGTCACTGCCTGCCTCTGTGTGTGTGTGTGTGTGTGTGTGTGTGTGTGTGTGTGTGTGTGTGTGTGTGTGTGTGTGTGGGTGGGTGGTTGGCTGCCTCTCTATCTTCTCATGTCTCGCTTTTATTTCTCTCCCTTTCATCTCTGCACTCTACCTGTATGTCTCTGTCTGTCTGTCTGCATATTTCTCTCTCTCTCTCTCTCTCTCTCTCTCTCTCTCTCTCTCTCTCTCTCTCTCTCTCTCTCTCTCTCTCTCTCTCTTTATCTCCTTCCTCCTGTTTCTTCTTTCTTATTCGTGTCTCTTCTTTTTTTTCATTTTGCAGTCCTTGAACCCCTCCTTCTCTCTCTCTCTCTCTCTCTCTCTCTCTCTCTCTCTCTCTCTCTCTCTCTCTCTCTCTCCCTGGGGTTCTGGTGTTCACTGTCGTTCTAGAGTTACAGCATTGTGGTCGTCCTTCCCAACTGCTTAAATTTCAAAACAATGGCTCATTTTCTCTCTTTTTTCCTAACAAATTTCAGTGGTTATTCTTTTCTTTATAAGTTTCTAAGCATTTTTTTTTATCTAGTTTGACACCAAGTTATTTATTTTCATCGTCATAAATTTCATAACTTATTTTTCACGCTACAAAAACTTTTTCCACCAAATTCAAAACACTGAACTTTTTTCTTGCTAGTGTGTGACGAGAATAAATGTTACTATTCTTTCCATTCCAAATTCAAATGATTCTTCTCTCCCTTGCATATTGAAAGTGTGACTTGTTCTTTCACCCCTTACAAACAAACGCATTTCAATCTTTGCACTAGAAATAAAATAAAAATAAAAATCCACCAATCTGTTGCTAGTAGATATATGACGAAATGTTACTACCATTCTTTTCCTTTCAAATTAAAAATGATATCTTTCTCCCTTCCAAATTCAAAAATCGTGAGTTATTCTTCCCCTTAAAAACAAAAATTTTTGCACTAGAAAAAAAAAAAAATAAATATACTAATCTTTTCCTAGTATATAACGAAAGCAACTTTTATTACTGTCCTTCTCCTTCCGACTCAAAATCATTCTTCTCTCCTTTGTAAATTAAAAATGAGTCATTCTTCTCCCCCTAACAAATAAGCGCACTAGAAATAATAAAAAGTCAGTTAAAATTTTTTTTCAAACTAAATATCCAAATCAACACCTGAATACTTTTTTTTTTCTTCCTTTAGTCTTTAATTTCCTACACCCAAAAGTCTTACCAATAAAACCACAAAGAGTTATCTCACCCAATAAATCCACGTCAAAACACCAACGATCTCTGCCAACACACTTACACACTTACACACACAACCACTCGCTTTCCTTCCCACACCCAAACACTGCCTGCCAATTCTCGTCTCCCTACACCCCCAAAACAACACTGTACGATTTTTTTTTTTTTTTTTCCCTACACTTTTTTTATACCTTCTACACTCATACGCTACTTTCTTTTTTTTTTTAACCATCTACACTGCCACACTATCTTTTTTTAAACCATCTACACTCCCACACTATTCTTTTTAACCATCTACACTCGTATGCTATATACTTTTTTTTTAACCATCTAAGTCCTACAATGAAAAGAAGTAAAAAAAATAATAATTACGAAGATCTATAAACTCTGAAACGACTGACTGACTAATCTAAACTAACAAATAACTAAAATTATGACTGACTAACTAACTGACTGCCTGACTAAATTAAACTAACAAAACAACTAAAATTATGACTGACTGACAGACTGACTAAAACTATCTAGCTCACTAACTGACTAACTGACTGACTGACTGACCGACTGACTGACTGACTGACCACCACATACATACGTGACTAGCAAACTAACTAAACAACCTGACAGTATTTCTTCACTTTCCTCCTGTGTATCCTTTATCACTATTGCGTTCATTTATCCACGCTTTATTTACTTATTTGGGTGGTGGGAGGGATAGCAATTATGAACAAACATTTTTTTTTTTTTTTTTTCATTCTATATCGTTTTTAGTTCAGATTTTCTTTCCTAAACCTTTCCAAATTTTCCATCTTTTCTTTCAACTATTATTCTTCACTTTCCTATTCCATTCTCGTAATATTTTGTCCCAATTTCCTACCACACACTTCCCACTATGTATTGCTCTTCAGTTTTCTATGGTATTTAAATATATTTCAATCAAAAATTTCAATACATTTCCCTTTCATAATCCTAACCTCACTTTCTCATTAACTTTTCCATTCTTTTATATTTTTCTTCCCACTTTTTCTCTCTCCCTTTACTTTTCTTCCCCTTGTCCCTCCTCCATTATTCTCCTCCAAGCTAACACATTTTTTCCTCTCTTTTTCCCTCACCTTTCTGCCTCATCTGTCAACTACCTGTCTCCTCTCTCTCTCTCTCTCTCTCTCTCTCTCTCTCTCTCTCTCTCTCTCTCTCTCTCACAAACGGACACTCTCCCACTAAAACGCTCCTCTGCTTTGCCCTTTATGAGAGAGAGAGAGAGAGAGAGAGAGAGAGAGAGAGAGAGAGAGAGAGAGAGAGAGAGAGAGAGGTAATCTGAATGCAAATAAGAGACTTGCTGAAAACAGAGCAATAATTTTTTGGTGCATTTATACAAATAATTTGCCGGAGGATTAAACACCTTATAATGAGGAGGAGGAGGAGGAGGAGGAGGAGGAGGAGGAGGAGGAGGAGGAGGAGGAGGAGGAGGAGGAGGAGTAAGCAATAGTAGTAGTAGTAGTAGTAGTAGTAGTAGTAGTAGTAGTAGTAGTAGTAGTAGTAGTAGTAGTAGTAGTAGCAGTAGCAGTAGCAGTAGCAGTAGTAGTAGTAGTAGTAGTTGTTGTTGTTGTTGTAGCAGTAAAACCAAATTGTGGATATAGAAATGGGAAGAAGAAGAAGAAGAAGAAGAAGAAGAAGAAGAAGAAGAAGAAGAAGAAGAAGAAGAAGAAGAAGAAGAAGAAGAAGAAGAAGAAGAAGAAGAAGAAGAAGAAGAAGAAGAAGAAGAAGAAGAAGAAGAAGAAGAAGAAGAAGAAGAAGAAGAAGAAGAAGAAGAAGAAGAAGAAGAAGAAGAAGAAGAAAACAGGAAAAAAAATCGAGACAATCATTAAATACAAGAGCGAAGAAGGGAGAAAGAAAAGAAAAAAAAGGATAACAAAGATACGACATGAAGATAAAATTTAGAAGGATGAGAGAAAAAATAAAAGAAAAAAGAAAACAGGAGGAGGAAGAAGAGGAGGAGGTACTAAGGATGGCGGAGAAGAAAAATGAAGAGGAGAGAAAAAATGCAGAAAGAAAAGATTGTCAAGAGAATATTTGCCAAGTGTAGGAGAGAGAGAGAGAGAGAGAGAGAGAGAGAGAGAGAGAGAGAGAGAGAGAGAGAGAGAGAGAGAGAGAGAGAGAGAGAGAGAGAGAGAGAGTAGGAGGGAGGGATACAGCTTAAATTTTGTCACTAGATATTTTACACACACACACACACACACACACACACACACACACACACACACACACACACACACACCTGTCACAGCAAAGCACACACCTGTCCAGCCTTGAAGAGAGGAGAGAAGAGGAGAGGAAGAGGAAGAATATAGTATCTCTCTCTCTCTCTCTCTCTCTCTCTCTCTCTCTCTCTCACGTGAGGCAGGTGACACACGTGGGATGGTATGCACACCCTCTCACTCTCTTCCTGTCCTCTCTTCTCTCTCCTCCTTCACCCCAATTTTTTTCTTCTCCTCCCTCTCTCTCTCTCTCTCTCTCTCTCTCTCTCTCTCTCTCTCTCTCTCTCTCTCTTCCTTTACCCAACCTTCATCACTGTCATGGGAGGCAAAAAAGTGAAGGAATATGCACCTCTCTCTCTCTCTCTCTCTCTCTCTCTCTCTCTCTCTCTACGTAAAGGTGAGGGCGCTACATTGGTGGAAGTAAAAATATCTCTTAAGAGTCAGTGTTCTCTCTCTCTCTCTCTCTCTCTCTCTCTCTCTCTCTCTCTCTCTCTCTCTCTCTCTCTCTCTCTCTCTCTCTCTCTCTCTCTCTCTCTCTCTCTCTCTCTCTCTCTCTCATTTTCGCTTTTCTTGTGGTTGAGTTGAGTTGGTTTTTATATTTTATTCCTCCTCCTCCTCCTCCTCCTCCAATTGCCATAAAGAGAGAGAGAGAGAGAGAGAGAGAGAGAGAGAGAGAGAGAGAGAGAGAGAGAGAGAGAGAGAGAGAGAGAGAGAGAGAGAGAGAGAGATGGTAATGAGAGGAAAAGGGGCGAGAGGGAGAGAGAGACAGTCTGGTAAAAATAACGCCCTTGGAGAGAGAGAGAGAGAGAGAGAGAGAGAGAGAGAGAGAGAGAGAGAGAGAGAGAGAGAGAGAGAGAGAGAGAGAGAGAGAAACAATAATAAAATCACTTACGAACACGAAATAAGCTAATAAAGGGGATGGTATTATTATTATCATTGTTATCATTATTATCAGTAGTAGTAGTAGTAGTAGTAGCAGTAGCAGTAGCAGTAGCAGTAGCAGTGAGCTGATTAGAAAGGCCGACTGTTGATGGAGAGACGAACCAGGTAAAAATAATAGCCCCGGTGAAAATAGTAGTAGCAGAGACAGCGGTGAAAATAGTAATAGTAGCAGAAACAGCGGTGAAAATAGTAGTAATAGGAGACAGCGGTGAAAACAGTAGTAGTAGTAGTAGTAGTAGTACGAGAGACAGCGGTGAAAATAGTAGTAGCAGAGACAGCTGTGAAAATAGTAGCAGTAGCAGAGACAGCGGTGAAAATAACAGCAGAGACAAGAGGAGGGGGAAGTAATAAGCCAGCAAGCCAGCAAGCCAGTAAGTAAGTAAGTAAGCCGCAGCATCACCACCAAAACCAGAGCAGGCCACGAGACGAGAGAAGCCAAGCCGGGAGTCATTGCCAAGAACTCTCGAACTAACGACCCACGTAGCCTGCACGCATAATATAATATAGCCAAAGGAACTAATAAATAAACCACGCCACTGAATTCCTTCCTTGCTCACCCGGTGGTTCATCAACAAAACCACCACCACAACCACCACCACCACAACCACTACTACTACCACTACCACCAACACCAATACTACTACACGCTGCCAAACCTCCACTACTGCCACCACCATCACCACTATTACTATCTCTCTCTCTCTCTCTCTCTCTCTCTCTCTCTCTCTCTCCTAATATCCTTGCCTTCTGATACTCATACTAGTGACATTTAAGAGACCTGTCTGTCCGTCTGTTTTCTGTTTGTTTGTTTGTCTGTCTGTCTGTCTGTCTGTTTGTCTGTCTGCATATTTTTCTGCATGTCTGTGTCTGTCTGTCTGTCTGTCTGTCTGTGAGGATGGTATAGAAAAATCAAATGTTTTTTATCAAATTAAAACGTAAAAATGGTTTCTATTTATCAGGACGATTTCAAAACATGTACGAGTGGTTTCTATCTATTTATGAAAATGTAGAATATATCAATTATTTCTATCCATCTAAGTATGAGAAGTACAAAATATCACTGACCTTTATCTATCAATCTAACAATAAAAAAAAAATGTCGTTTCTATCAATGACAAGAATTAAAAAAAACATAAAAACAAACTTAGTCCAAAGATCGAGAGAGAGAGAGAGAGAGAGAGAGAGAGAGAGAGAGAGAGAGAGAGAGAGAGAGAGAGAGAGAGAGAGAGAGAGAGAGAGAGAGAGATATGAGAGACCACCATAGAGATCTTCCCTTTACATAACAGCAATGATAAGATTTCGCCGTGAATCCGGATATATTAGCGGATCTGAATTGACGTCCTAACATCACCCTGACCCGCACTCAAGGTTTGGCTGAGATAAGCCGTCACTGCGCCCCCCCTCAACCCCCCCCTACCTTCTATCTCACCTTCAGTACACTTCCAAGGCTCTACTAACTATTTCCCATTGTAATTTGACCTTGGAAATGGCAGTATCGGTTTCTCTTATAACTTTCAATCTTAACAAATGGCGATATAAGGTTTAATTCTTCATTTTTAAGCTTCATTACGAACGACTAACTACTTTCCCAGTGTAATTCAGTCTTAAAAATAAGGGTATGGGTTTCTATTACTTCGATTCCTTGCCTTTAGTACCCAAGCCTATTAATAACAATGTGAGGCTTAATTGTTCGTTTTAAGCATTATTACGAACTACTAACGCCTTTCCCATGTAATTCACCCTTAGAAATGCCCGTAAGTGTTTCTTCTCAACATCCAATCCTTGTATCTAATGCCTAAACTTTGTAAATGACAATGCAAGGTTTAATTTTTCATTTCTATACTCTATTACGAACGATTAATGATTCCCTCCTTTGTAATGTAGTTGTAACAGAAACCCAATAGCTCGAACAACTGAACCTTCCCTCCCTAACCTAACCTAACCTAATCTAACTTAAACAATTACGTCACTAGATCCAACTTCTCCAGCCCAGACCAGCCCACAGCCACACAACCACAACCCAACTCTTCTCCACTCCCCACCACTAACCTAACCCAACCCAACCTAACCTACACAGCCACCCACTCAACCCATTCCAGCCACTGCCTAAATCTTCTCTACTCAGCATCACTAACCTAACCTAACCTAAACACGCCTCTCTCTCTCTCTCTCTCTCTCTCTCTCTCTCTCTCTGTTGTGTTGTGTTGTGTTGTGTTGTGTTGTGTTGTGTTGTGTTGTGTGTGTGTGTGTGTGTGTGTGTGTGTGTGTGTGTGTGTGTGTGTGTGTGTGTGTGTGTGTGTGTGTGTTGTACTCTCTCCTTCTCTACTCACTACCACCAGCTCAGCCCAAGCGTGGCGAGGGGGGCGTTACCTTGAAAAGCCCCCATGCCAAGGTCCTCAGGGTGACTCAGTTATCTGCCTCAGGGAATCTTATCAGTAGCCACTTGAATGATTAGTACAGAGGTCACCAGGAAAAATGCGACTGTGTACAAACAAATGGAGGAACCTTGCTGGGCTTGGTGAAGAAAGAGTTGGGTGGGTCTTGTTTTTATGGTGGGTGGGTGGGTGGGTTGGTAGGTGTTGTGTTGTGTTGTGTTGTGTTGTGTTGTACTGCTACTGCTACTGCTACTACTACTACTACTACTACTACTACTACTACTACTACAACATTTACTACTACTATTACTACTACTACTAATAATAATAAAACTACTACAACATTTACTACCACTATTACTACTACTACTACTACTACTACTACTACTACTACAACTACAACTCCTATTACGGTCATCACCACCAAATATTTGCAATTCTTACCCTTAACCTTCTCCTTCATCACTAATCTGTCTGTCTTCACAACAACAAATACTAATCTTATAACCTCACTCTTACTTGTACTATCATTATCTCATATCACCATCACAACTATCACTACCATCACTATTTTACTATCACCACCACCACTTTCATTATTATCAGTAGCAGTGGTAGCAGAATTTTCACCATCACCACCACCACCACCACCACCACCACCACCACCACCAAGTCCTGAGCCAATATCAGAAATCATCCTCCCACATACTTATTTATACATATTTCGCAGTTCCATTCACTTATTTATATACACTCAAGGAAGCATCGGTTTATTTAATGGGTGACTGAGACTAATTAAAAAACAACACCTTCAGGGCCACGAGAGAGAGAGAGAGAGAGAGAGAGAGAGAGAGAGAGAGAGAGAGAGAGAGACAAACATGGCAGGTACCTAATCCTTTTCCTCTCTCTTCTTCTTCCATCCTCCCTCCTTCCCTCCAATTAACTATAGTACTCTCTCTCTCTCTCTCTCTCTCTCTCTGGCGAAGTAGTAGTAGTAGTAGTAGTAGTAGTAGTAGTAGTAGTAGTAGTAGTAGTAGTAGTAGTAGTAGTAGTAGTAGAAGAAGAAGAAGAAGAAGAAGAAGAAGAAGAAGAAGAAGAAGAAGAAGAAGAAGAAGAAGAAGAAGAAGAAGAAGAAGAAGAAGAAGAAGAAGAAGAAGAAGAAGAAGAAGAAGAAGAAGAAGAAGAAGAAGAAAAAAAAGGTGGTGATCAGTAATAAAGAAAACAAGAACAAGGAAAAGGAGGAGGAGGAGGAGGAGGAGGAGGAGGAGGAGGAGGAGGAGGAGGAGGAGGAGGAGGAGGAGGAGGATGCTAATTAATTACAAATATGTGAAAAATGAACAAATAAAATGAAGTTTCTGTCACAGCTGTGAAAAAAAAAAATAAATAAATAAATGAACAAATAAAAGAAATAATAACAATAACTTGATTTCTTTCTATTCACTCATTTGCACACACACACACACACACACACACACACACACACACACACACACACACACACACACACACACTTGCTTCATTCATTATCTTATCCACTACACTCATTCACTCACTCTCTCCTTCACTCTCATTATCATTCATTCTCCCTCTTCCTTCCTTCACTCTCCCTCCTTCTTTCATTCATTCACTCCCTCACTTCATTCATTCTCTCCAGCCCATTAATCCTTTTGCTCTTCCTCACCGGAGATTGGAGGAGGAGGAGGAGGAGGAGGAGGAGGAGGAGGTGGTGGTGGTGGTGGTGGTGGTGGTGGTGGTGGTGGTGGTGGTGGTGGTGGTGAAGAGGGTTTGAGGAAGAGCAAGAAGAGGAAGGAGGAAGAGGGAATAGGAAACTAGGAGGAGAAGAAGAAGAAGAAGAAGAAGAAGAAGAAGAAGAAGAAGAAGAAGAAGAAGAAGAAGAAGAAGAAGAAGGGAGGGAGGGAGGGAGGGAGGGAGGGAGGGAGGGAGAGAGAGAGAGAGAGAGAGAGAGAGAGAGAGAGAGAGAGAGAGAGAGAGAGAGAGAGAGAGAGAGAGAGAGAGAGAGAGAGAGAGAGAGAGAGAGAGAGAGAGAGAGAATACCATACAAAAGCACAAGAAAAAAACACGACTATGCTTCCCACTTTCTCTCTCTCTCTCTCTCTCTCTCTCTCTCTCTCTCTCTGACACACCACTTTCATATAGGAGGTGAGGCAAAAATTTTAAATCTCTTTCCTATAATATTATCACGAACTGACAGGCACCGCAGGAGGAAGGAGGAGGAGGAGGAGGAGGAGGAGGAGGAGGAGGAGGAGGAGGAGGAGGAGGAGGAGGAGGAAGGGCTGTGCTTGTGGCGAAGGCGAGCTAGCATCGATCTTCTGCTCTGTTTTACTCCTCCTTCCTCTTCTCTCTCTCTCTCTCTAAACTCAGAGAGAGAGAGAGAGAGAGAGAGAGAGAGAGAGAGAGAGAGAGAGAGAGAGAGAGAGAGAGAGAGAGAGAGAGAGAGAGAGAGAGAGAGAGAGAGATTCTCCTCATTAACCTGTCTTCTACTAACAACGTTGGGACAATATGTGTACACACACACACACACACACACACACAGAGAGAGAGAGAGAGAGAGAGAGAGAGAGAGAGAGAGAGAGAGAGAGAGAGAGAGAGAGAGAGAGAGAGAGAGAGAGAGAGAGAGAGAGAGAGAGAGAGAGAGAGACGGTGAGACTGTAAGACTTCACTTCAACACACCACCACCACCACCACCACCAGCAGCGACAGCAGCAGGAGGAGGAGGAGGAGGAGGAGGAGGAGGAGGAGGAGGAGGAGGTGGGGTCATGACCTGAGAGTGGGTCAAAGCAGCAGGGAAGAGAAGTGACCTGAAGCTACATACTTTTCAGACACGAGGAGGAGGAGGAGGAGGAGGAGGAGGAGGAGGAGGAGGAGGAAAGAGAGAAATAAAGAATGAAATAGTGGTGAGAAGAAAGAGGAAGAGGATGGCGAAGAAAAGAATGAACGGAAAGGAGAAGAGATACAGCAGAGACGGGGGAATAAGTGAAGGAAGGGAGAAGAAAAGAAGAAAAGAAGAAAAGAATAATATTGTAATGGATAAGAAGATGAAGATCAGTAAAAGGAGTAGGAATATAAAAGAATGAAGGAATGAGGGAAGGATATACGAAAATAGAGAAAGGAAAAATATGATAAAGAGAGGAAGGAAGGAAGGAAGGAAGGCGTGAACGAACGAACAAATGAAGAACAGTAGGCAAAAATGCAAATAAGTCAAGAAGAAAGGACGAAAGAAAGAAAGAAAGAAAGAAAGAAAGAAGAAAGGAAGAAAGAAAGAAAGGAAGGAAAGAAAGACAAATACAAACAAATAGCAAATCCATAGATCATAAAAAACACAAGTAAAACAAATGACAGACAAACAAAATAAAACAAGACAAAAAAGAAAGAAAAAAGGAAGAAAGGAAAAAAGGAAAACAAAAATAAAAAAATGAAGACAAGAAAAGGAGTGAAGGAGGAAAGGAACCCCATCAATAGGAACCCAAAGGACAGACACTACTAGAAACAATCCTTCACAAACATCAGTGTGTGTGTGTGTGTGTGTGTGTGTGTGTGTGTGTGTGTGTGTGTGTGTGTGTGTGTGTGTGTGTGTGTGTGTGTGTGTGTGTCTGAGTGATACGTACAAAGGCAAGTGAAGCACGCCATAATAAAGCTGGAAGCCACAAAAATGACCAGGAACAACAAGAAAACAACAACGACAACAAAAGCAACACATCCACAAATAAAACAAGTGAAGAAATATATAAAAAGAACAAATGAATGAATGAATGAATGAATGAATGAACACGACAACCTTTAAAACAAATACACAAAAATAAAATAACAACAAAACACTAATTAAAAAAAAATAAATAAATAAAAAATTGAACAGAATAACCTCAAAACACAAATATATTAACGAGTAAATAATATACAACAAAACCACACCATTAAAAAAAAAAAATCATAAGTAAATCATTTCACTGCAGTTCCTCACCAGCAGTGCCTTGCCGTGAGGAAAGAGGCGACACAAGCGCACTTCTACCCACTGATGAGCGAAGGAACCAACAGATGCCAGGCTGCCAATAACACACGAGGCGATTGTATGTAATGTATTGAGAGTGATGAATAACAATGATGTAATGACAGGAGGAGGAGGAGGAGGAGGAGGAGGAGGAGGAGGAGGAGGAGGAGGAGGAGGAGGAGGAGGAGGAGGAGGAGGAGGAGGAGGAGGAGGAGGAGGAGAGGAAGGAAATGATAAGAGATAAAATAAGACAAAATAGCAAATAAAACTATTAAAACAAAGAAGAGAGAGAGAGAGAGAGAGAGAGAGAGAGAGAGAGAGAGAGAGAGAGAGAGAGAGAGAGAGAGAGAGAGAGAGAGAGAATATAAATTGTAGTTAGAGGTGGTATGATGATGAAAGAAGGAGGAGGAGGAGGAGGAGGAGGAGGAGGAGGAGGAGGAGGAGGAGGAGGAGGAGGAGGAGGAGGAGGAGGAGGAGGAGGAGGAGGAGGAGGAAACTGACTGAATGGTTGAAAGATAAAGAAAAGAGGAAGAAGAGAAAGTGAAGTCGATGAAAAACTGACTGAATGGTTGAAGAAGAAGAAGAAGAAGAAGAAGAAGAAGAAGAAGAAGAAGAAGAAGAAGAAGAAGAAGAAGAAGAAGAAGAAGAAGAAGAAGAAGAAGAAGAAGAAGAAGAAGAAGAAGAAGAAGAAGAAGAAGAAGAAGAAGAAAGAGGACACGAAAGCAAGAGACACACAAAAATAAATCAACGAAACAAAAATAAACCAAAAGAAAGAAGAAAAACAAGACGGAGGAGGAGGAGGAGGAGGAGGAGGAGGAGGAGGAGGAGGAGGAGGAGGAGGAGGAGGAGGAGGCATCTTCCTTTCCACATCACCCTCACCCGCCCCCCTTGTCAGCCGTGCAGTCAAGGCCACACAGTTTGTCATATGCCAGGAGGAAAGAATGTTTATATGTACAAACGAACTAACTAGACTTAAATACCCTTTCTCTCTCTCTCTCTCTCTCTCTCTCTCTCTCTCTCTGTCAGAAGCGTCTATTTTTACTACAAGCACCACTGACGCAACTAACATCATTCCCCCGCCTGACTCCCTGCCTAGGACACGCTTGCTTGCATTGCGCCTGAGGGGACATACCTTGGCTTATCACGTCTTGCCCGCTTACATACTGGGACGCATTTCTACCTTGAGTTATGCGTATGATTAGACGATTTTGTTTACATTAGGAACGGTCTTTGGAGGTCAGAAGATTAATGGACACAATTTCACTATTTTAGTCCCAACATGTGTCTCTGAAGCTGTATAAAATGGACACAATGATGATCAGAATGAATATGAAAACACGGCCTGGTACTGAAGGGGTTAAACAGGTGCTGGCGGGAACTAATGCTATTTGTTGTTTTCTGTTAGGTAAAAGGGGAAAACTGGCTAAGGGCAACAAAAACGATTGATGGAAAAAAAAAAAAAAAGGCCCACTGCGATGCCAGTCCCCGAACAGGTCATAGGAAGATGGAAATATGGAAGCAGACAGGGAGTTCCAGAGTTTACCTGAGAAAGAGAGTGAAAGATTGAGGGTACAGGTTAACTCTTGCGTTAGAGAGGTGGACAGAATAAGGGCAGAGGAAGAGGAAAGTCTTGTGTATGGGGGGGGATAGAGCATGAGTGATGGCGGGGAGGGTGGTTACCGAGGTTTATTCAGCTTGTCAATGGAGTTTCAAAGTGGCATTATGGGGTTTATTTATTTGTTAGTGTGTGTGTGTGTGTGTGTGTGTGTGTGTGTGTGTGTGTGTGTGTGTGTGTGTGTGTGTGTGTGTGTGTGTGTGTGTGTGTGT
>NC_059302.1:11893526-11898526 GCF_017591435.1 Portunus trituberculatus | reverse complement strand
TGTGTGTGTGTGAAATACAACAATAACAACAAAACAACAAAAAGTATATAAATTAAAGTCTGCAAACAAATATCCCCAATTTTCTCTCTCTCTCTCTCTCTCTCTCTCTCTCTCTCTCTCTCTCACACACACACACACACACACATTACGCATCATCTATTTTTTACATTTTATGGTCATAATAATTATTCGTAATAGTCGTATCAGTAGTAGTAGTAGTAGTAGTAGTAGTAGTAGTAGTAGTAGTAGTAGTAGTAGTAGTAGTAGTAGTAGTAGTAGTAGTAGTAGTAGAAGTAGAAGAAGAAGAAAAGACGAAAAACAATAAGAACAAAAACAAGGAAAAGAAACAAAACGAACAAGAAGAAAATACGAAGACGATAACGAACAACAACAGCAACAACCACCACCACCACCACCACCATCACCACACCACCACCACCACCACCATCACTACCACAACAAAACCATCCCAATCTCACATTTTCATCCATTTAGGTTAGGTTAGGTTAAGGATCAACACAGCAGGAAGACAGTAGTGTGTGTAGAAAGGCGGAGAGAAGAAGAGGGGAGGTGTGTAGAAGAGAAGGGAGGCAGGCAGATGGAGAGGCTGAGGTGTGCAGGGAAGGGAGGCAGGTGGCTTGGGGTGCATATAAAGGCTGGTGGGCTGGGCTGGGCTGGGGTGGGGTGAGGGTTGGGTGGAGGTGGGGCGTCACAGCAACATTCTTACATAGATCTGACGCCACAGGGAAAAAATACACGTGTCCATTTAAATGCCACTTGTTGTGAATTAAACAAATGTCGTGTTTGATAAAGTAGCGAGGGAGGGTTTTGTCTTTTATGGTGGGGAAGGTGGAGGGCACACACACGAACACTCACTCACTCAGACAGACAGACAGACAGACAGACACACACACACACACACACACACACACACACACACACACACACACACACACACACGTCGGTTAAGTTTGCAATACCTCTGTGTGTGTGTGTGTGTGTGTGTGTGTGTGTGTGTGTGTGTGTGTGTGTGTGTGTGTGTGTGTGTGTGTGTGCGCGCGCAACACTTTTTTTTTATACCTAGAGCTGATTAACAGAAGTATCAGCAGCAGCAGCAGCACTATCACAAGTAGCAGTGGTAGTATGACAATCACAGTAGCAGATAGCAAGGTGAGGAAGGAGAGAAGCGGAGAGGGCAGACAAAAACCAGGTATTAAAGATATCAAGGCGAGTTGTCTGATACTATCCTCCTCCTCCTCCTCCTGTGCTAATGAGAAGCAGGTATGTCGCTACAGGACCAGGCGTAGACCCAATGACACACACACACACACACACACACACACACACACACACACACACACACACACACACACACACACCAGCCAGTTGGTCAAGATGCCAACCACTCCTTACCCAGCCAGCCATCCACTTCTATGCCCAGCCAGCCAGTCCGACACCCACTCCTATACCTAGCCAGCTGAACAGCCACCCACTCCTATAAGCAGCCATGTAGCCAGCCAGCCAGTCAGCCAACTATCCGGGCATTCAGCCAACCAGCCTCACCCAGCCAGCCTCGCAGTATCCCGGCCTGTCTCACCTCTCGGCCCACCCACCAGACCTACATCTGTACTGGCAGCAGGGCGACGCACACCACCCATCCCTGTTTCCTCGGCCATTCACAGCGCGTCACTCTGGGCCATGTTCTCAAGACACTTCTACGCCTCACTTCCCTACTCTCAGAATACTTTACTTGAAGGCACCATGGTTTTTAATCTCTTCAGTACCAGGACGCGTTTTCATGTTCATTCTGGTTACTATTAGGCGATTTTACGCAGCTTCAGGAACATATTTTGGGATTAGAATAGTGAAGACTCTGGCCATTAATCTTTTGACCTCCACACACCATTCCTAATGCAAATAAAATCGTCTAATCTTACCCAAAAATCAAAGTAAAAATGCGTCTGAGTATTGAAGGGGGTTAAAGATGTTTGTACTGTTCTAGTGAGAGATTAACACTATTTCTGCATTACTTATAGGCGAAACACTCTTGAGAACCAGGGTGATCAATTATGTGGCCTTGGAAAATAGTCGTGGTGAGAGAGCAGTGAGTTTCTGAATAGAGGCCAATCTTTCCTCCAGCTGACGGTCTCTCTGCCGCCTCCCCCAACACTACCGAACCTTTCCCTTGTTTCCCTTCTTGTTACCTTTCCTAGCACCTCATCAATCAGAATTAATATACAAATACACTAACAAATACACTACCCGATCTTTCCCTATACTTTCTTTGTTTCCCAGTACTTAATGACTCACTGAATAGATGAATAAGTAAATACAGTGGAGTTATATTTCATGCTGTATTGATCTGAACGAAAAATTTTAACCGCATTATTTTTTTTTTTATTTTCTGAAACGTCATTTTTAAAAGATTATCGGTCACATCAAAGGGAATGGACTGGAGTGTGGCTTGGGTTACAGTGTCAGTCTGAACGAAAATAGGTGAAAGTTTTTGGGTTTTTTTTTCCTTCACTCTTTTTCTCCTTCACCACTCTCAAAGAATTCCTTTATTTAGTGATAGCATGATAGAGAAAAAGAGCGCCCGCCGAAAAAAAAACACCGATTCTAACAAGTTTTAATATTTTCACCAACTGCCGCGACTCAAAACACGTTACGAATCAATGCCATAAACAAAACACAAGAGAAAAAAGAATAAAAAATAAATAAAAAACGAAAACAATATGACTTGATTACGTATTTTACATTCTCAATTTCCTTCTTTTCGCTATTTCATTCATTACCTATTCATTTTCAACCCTCAACTTCCAAAAACACAAATAAACTATCAGCACCATCAAAACACGCAGAATCTACTACTACTACAATTACTACATCAACAACTACTACTACTATTACAACAAAAACTACTACAAAAACAATAATAATAACTACTACTACTACTACTACTACTACTACTGGTGGTGGTGGTGGTGCTGGTAGTGGTGATGCGTAAAGAGAGATGCTTACACTGCCACCATCTAGCGGCCTTTCATCTTATCTCGCCCTATCTCCAGTAATATAAACAGTGGGCGCGGTGACAAAGGGACGCAGGCGGCAGCACAGGTGAGTGACTGACTGACTTGTTTATTTGCACCTTGAAATCTGATGCCCAGGGTTCGATGCTCGTTTAAATGTTGAAATAAGTATGTTTTTTTTTTCTTATTTTGTGTGTGTTTTCGTTACTTTCTCAATTTGTTTTGTTGTAGTGTGATGTGGTGTGGTGTGGTGTGGTAGTAGTAGTAGTAGTAGTAGTAGTAGTAGTAGTAGTAGTAGTAGTAGTAGTAGTAGTAGTAGTAGTAGTAATAATAATAATAATAATAATAATAATAATAATAATAATAATAATAATAATAATAAAACAAAAATAAAATTAAAAATAAATATAAAAACAACAACTCCCTCACAACAAACAAAACACAAAACCAACAAACCAGGTCCAACTAGCAATCTGAACCAGCTGACCAAATCAACAAACACTAAACAGCAACTCGAACCAAAACAGGAGTTGGCATCGCGGTGAGGACAGCCAGGTTAGTGAACGCGTGAGATGATCAGGTAGCATGGAGCGCAGAATGACACAGGTGGGAGGGACAGAACAAGCACAGGTAAAGTAATGGTATAATGAAAGACAGGTGAGAGGGACAGGATAAGCACAGGTGAAGTATTGGGATAATGAAAGACAGGTGGGAGGGACAGGATAAGCACAGGTAAAGTAATGAGACAATGAAAGACAGGTGAGATGGATAGATATGGGAAAACTAAAGGAGGAAATACAGCTAGGATAATGAGTCACAAAAGAGTAAGACAGGTATATATGTGTAACTAAAGGAAAAGATACAGGTAGCAGGTAGGATAATGAGTAAGACAGGAAGGTATGGGTAAATGAAGGAAAAAAAAGTATAGCAAGTAGAATAAGTCACAGTAAGACAGCTATATGGGGAACAAGAGACACACAGGTAGCAAGCAGATGAATAAACTTTTAGCCACGACTGTACATATAAGGAAACAGGCGAAAATTGAGGAGTTACGAGTATTATATAACCTGAAGTACTTACTTAACCCCTTCAATATTAGGGCACATTTTTACCTTGGGGTTTTGTGTACGATTAGACCATTTCATTGACGTAAGGAAGGGCCTATAGAGGTAAGAAGGTTAATGGCCACAGTCTTCACTATTCTAATTCCCACATAAGTTTCTGAAGCTGTATAAAATCAAATAGTAACCAGAATGGAAATGGAAACGCGTCACGGTACTGAAAAGGTTAATGCTAAAATTGCTTCATATTACGCACCGCACATAGGAATTAATAGCAAAAAGAATCATGGTGTTATTGGCTTATGTACGAGTTTGTTGACTTACCTTTAGAATTAATCCCAAGGAAACACAGTGGATAAATGTAACTGAATTTCCACAATATAGATAACAGTAGCGAATGAATGTCCAGGCTTAGCTGTGGCCGGAAACCGAACCCAGACACACACAAGCAGACAAGTAAGCAACCTTATTTCCACCAAGCCATTTGAGACAAACAGGAGACACCAGAAATGTAAACGAAGGAAATGGAGACTAACAACTGCCCCCATCTCTCTCTCTCTCTCTCTCTCTCTCTCTCTCTCTCAGCCATCCGTCCGTCAACTGGTGCTCAATTAGTGACAGCAGAGTGCGTGATGGGTGACAGTGTTGCCAGCACGGTGACAACATCCACACCACACCACACCACACCACACCACACCATCACACATGTCCCTATTACTACAATTACCACTGTCATTAACCCCTTCAGTACCATGACGCGTCTCTATATTCATTCTGCTTACTGCTTGGTGATTTTACACAGCTTCAGAAACTCATATAGGGGACTGAAATGGTGAAGACTCTGGCCATTAATCTTTTGACCTCCACAGAAATTCCTAATGTCAATAAAATGGTCGAATTATACACAAAA
>NC_059302.1:11743526-11886026 GCF_017591435.1 Portunus trituberculatus | reverse complement strand
TAATCTTGTTAACCATTCACTCATAAAAAAAACTTCCCCACAATCTACTCCCTTAATAAATCCACATAAACAGTTCCCATAGTAATAAAACAATAAAAACACTTCCTCTCCCACGTCAGCCTTTCGTTTCTTCCCCCCCATGTTAAAATTACCACTTCACTCTCCCTCCTTCCATGGTAATCCCCGTAAACACACACTTGCGCTCTCCCCTCCCATGGTAATTGAAGGCCACTGGCTGTAATCTTCCTCCCACGCACGGCTGAGTAGTTTGTTTAGGTGGAAGTGTTGTTATTATTAATTTGGTGGTGGTGGTGGTGGTGATGGTGGTCATGGTGGTAGTGGTGGTGGTAGTAGTAGTAGTAGTAGTAGTAGTAGTAGTAGTAGTAGTTTCTCTCTCTCTCTCTCTCTCTCTCTCTCTCTCTCTCTCTCACACACACACACACACACACACACATTTTTGAGTTGCATTATATATAACCATTCACAAGATAAGATAGCGAGAGAGAGAGAGAGAGAGAGAGAGAGAGAGAGAGAGAGAGAGAGAGAGAGAGAGAGAGAGAGAGAACTGGCAACACTGTTAACCCTTCCCTCTAGTCTAGTAGATAAGAAGTATACTCCCCCTCCTTCCTTCCCTTCCTACCTATCTCCCCCACCATCCTCCAACATACCCCACCCTTGAACCACACCTAAAATTACCCCTTCCTCTATAATAATAATAATAATAATAATAATAATAACAATAATAATAGTAATAATAATTGTTACCCTTCTCATCTTAAATTATATAATGACAACAACGGTAATAATAATAAAACTGCTGTCATCTTTTCTTTCTCTTAATAAATAAAACAAATCATATTTTTTTTTCTATTTGAAGCTCGTTGGGTAAATCACATCAGCAATAATGAAAACGCAATTTCAAAATGGCATTTATTTCTTTCTCAAAATAGAAAAAAGTGACATTTTTATCATTTCCTTACCAAAAACGTAATAATTAAGATAAACACTATTACCTACTAGGTTTTTTTTTAAATATTAGACAATAAGAATAATAAGAAAGTAAAATAAAACCGCAACATTCGTAGTAGTAACAGCCGAAAGAAGATAAATATTCAACATTCTTGGTGCAGTTTCTCAAGCTACGAACACGATTAACAAGGCTCATTGCTCCCCACATCGTATTTATCATGTTACACCTCAATGGAGTGAATAATGCGTGTAAATATGATGCTGGAGCTGATACCATGAGGGCCTTTAACACACACACACACACACACACACACACACACACACACACACACACTGAAAGACATTTATAAAAGATATGGTATTATTGCGTATGTGCAGGACGAGTCTTGCTTAATACCGAAAAATAACAATTACATAACACACACACACACACACACACACACACACACACACACACACACACACACACCAAGAAAAAAATAAATTGTATGATAAAGTTTTGTTGCTTGTTAATATTTTCCTCTACGTACAATATCAATAAACAAGGTCTTTCATGTGACAATCTATAACTGTCATATGTTTCATTTTTTTAAGTATAACAATTATACGGAGAAACCTTGGCCTTCGTGTATCAACTTTCTTGACATTCACAGCTTGTCATACTGTAAGAAGCTAAACAAGAAAAAAAAAAAACGTAGGATTTGACGAGCTTGACTAAATTTGATCAAACAAGCAAGCAGGAAGAAGTAAGAACACACACACGCACACACATCATTATTCACCACTCAACGGTTGATGTGTTATGAACGGAATAATGAACACATATGTAAATGTACTTGAAAAAAATTCACCCACTTTGATAACCGTTTCACACACACACACACACTAAAACATCGCTGGCAACTTGATGCAGTCAGCGGCGAGGTGACCAAATGGAAAGAAAAAGTGAAATTTTTATAAGTCCCCAAGAGCTACACCCATTAAGTGGCAGTGCCAGGGGCTTGGGCGTGCGGGCGTGGCGGCGTGGGCGGCGTGGCGGGAGCTGGCCAGGGCGCTGAGGGGGCTGACAGCTGGGCCTAGCAGACGAAATTTCGATAGGAATGCCAAGCAGACGACAACCTCTATTTCCCAGCCTATATGTCTATGTTCCTCCTTCAGCGCCTCGGCAGGGCTCCCCCAAGCCAGCAGCGGCAGCACAGGCCCGCCAGCACGCGCAGCACGGCCCAGCAGGCACCCCGCGGCGGAAATAGGCCATGTCACCAGGGCGGGCTGACGTTTTGCCGCCATTGGGACAAGTCAAGTTGGTGGTAGTCTATCTCTACAAAGGCTTCATTTGTACTCACTTTTGATGACTCTATCCGTCGTTGACACCTTGCTGGTGTTGTTGGCGTTAGTACTCATGGTTACACTAATATATAATCCTCTTAGTCACCCACATACAGAGATGGCTTGGATTCACGCCGCTCACCACTACACTGACCAGAACCTACACCAAAATGGCGTAAACAGCCTCGTCCCAGGGCCGGGCCTGCGCAGGCGCCCGCCCCGCCAATCAATGCAGGTATCTCGTCACGTGACCCTCTAAGCCCTGCCCATGCGCGACACACAAATGGCTTTATAAATTGTGTGCCTGTGTCCGTGTGTATGTATGTGTCCCTATGTGTGTATATGTGTGTATTTGTGTATGTTACTCTCTCCATATGTGTTTCTCGCTGTATAGCTTCCGTCTGGCAGTGTGTGTTGCCTTGTATTGCCGTTTCACTTATTATTTCATTTCTCATTCATGTTTGTGTTATGTCTTGTACCTGTATTTCACTATTTCAGCCTGTGTTACGTTTGTATTTGTGTATCTGTGCTCTCAATATGTATTTCTCACTGTGTACATTGTATATGGGTGTGTTGCCCTATCTGTCACTTCAGTTTCTAAATAGTGTTTATGCATCGCCATATATAATGTATATATATATATATATATATATATATATATATATATATATATATATATATATATATATATATATATATATATATATATATATATATATATGTGTGTGTGTGTGTGTGTGTGTGTGTGTGTGTGTGTTAGCCTATAGAGTCTTGCAGTATATTGTCTTATGCCTCACAGTTCATATTTCTTGTATCAGGATGTTATAGAATCATATCACACTTCATTCTAAAGCTTTACTAATGATGTATGCACTATATGCTATCTTTTTTTCATATAATGTATGTGTGTGCCATAAGCTTAAGTGTTACCATATGAAATGGGGACAATGCACAAAACTTATTATATAAATGAAACTGTATGTAAAATGTGTTTATTTATCATGCATTACATAATTAATTTATTATTTCTTGTTCTTTAGCACCTCATCAGCTGAATGTCATTTAAGGATGATCATATTTATGTTTTTTACGTAATTTTCTTGCCTTACAGTGAACTATTGACATGCCCAGACCAGATCTTATCCAATACTTATTAGTAATCAACTACCTTTATCACGCCATCTTTACTCTTCAAAAGGCCAAAATTCAAGCGGAATTAATTTATCCCATTATCTAACCCCAAACAACCCATTTCACTACCTAGTTCTACACACCCTTGTAAAAAAAAAAAAGAAAAGTAGACATTATTTCCTTTTGCCAACCACGTCTAAGGAAAGATAAATGATATATGTTAAATCTCCATTCACAATACCAATATATACCTTAAAAATAACAATTAAAAAAGAAAAAGTAAAGAGGACAGTCACCGGCAGCTTTCGTGAAAGAGGCATTTTCGGGATACGGGAGTTCCTTGAAACACCTGTTACCTGCCTGCATTCCTCCTTCATTCCTGCTTAATTAATCACCTGTTGACCTTGCCTGGAATCCACCTGACCCTATGAGACCCAGGCAGCTCATTCCACCCCACCAGAGGTACTGTAAAGGGGTATTTCCCCTCATATAAGGTAATGTAATAGGTCACGTCTGGGTATCTACCTGTGTGGTGGTGGTGGTGAGGTATAGTGTTATCTGTGGTGTTTGTAAAGGTATGTGTGTTTTATTTATGGTAGGTTATTGCATTATGTCAGGTTAGGTTGTTAGATTTAGTTGGGTTTTAGTAGATTAGGTTTACATTTCTGGTGGTAAAGTTGTGGTGTTGGGAAGGTGACATGGCCTTTGCTAATGATAAGGTAGGTTTGCTAGTTTAGGGTAAAGCTTTTCAACCTGTGGTTCGTAAATCACCAGGGTTTCACAAGAAGATTTTCAGGGTTACTTAGATGGCTGATCTTTTGCAGTACCATTGCATATTGAGTTAATGCCAGTTACTAAATTAACATTCTGTAAAATTTCCAAGGGTACTTTGCAGTATTGTTGCATATTGAGTTAGTGTCAGTCACTAAATATTAACATTGTTTGATGTAAGATTACTGAGGGTTCAGGTAGATGGTCTTATGACTCGGGATTCTTTACGAGAAAAGGTTGAGAACCTTTAGGGTTTAGGGTACTGGAGTTGGGTTTACTTAGGTTAAGCTTTAGGTAGATAAGAATTAATTGTATAATTTCTTAGCCTATATTTCTAATAATTACCCTGCCATATAGCATGAGAAAAATGTGTTGTTGTTATTGAGTGCTGCGAGGACGCCCTCCTAATGAGGACCTCTGAGCCCTGGTGAAGCACAAAAAAAAAATTGTGGTGTTGGATGTGATTAGATTAAAGATTCACGTTTCTTGTTAGGTAAGTACGTTTAGGGTGTGGATGTGGATTAGATATGCTATTACTTAAATACAAAGTCTTTATTTCCCAGAATACCTCTACGTACAGCACTTAATACAGCAATCTAACATATATATTGTATGTGGCCAGAGTTATTATAGTACCACATAACTTAATAATCAAAAACAATAATGCTTTTACTTGAATTGTCTTCACAGTAAACTTGAAGACCAAAATCTTTTAATTTACTTTCGGGTTGGCTTTTTGTGTGGGCATATTTTTATATTTATTTATTTTTACTTTTGTAGCCCTTGCTGAATCCATCCTATATGATAAAATAAGTGCAAAGTAGGTTTTTAGAGTGCAGAAACCATATGTAAACTAACAAATAGTGAGAGATTTATGTCTTTCCTTAGAGCCCCTATGATGATTTGTGCTAATTGCCCCATGTCAGTTTGGGTTGTGTAACAGTGATGTCCTGCAGTCTTACTGCACAAGACTGTCTTTTTTTCTCTCACCACTATTTTGTCCATCTCTCTAATGCAAAAGTTAACCAGTACTCTCAACCTTTCACCCCTTTCTCTGGTAAACTCTTGAACTCCATGCCTGCTAATGTATTTTCTTCCTCTTATGATCTGAACTCATTTAAGAGGAAGATTTGTTTTGGCTAACTCTGTTAAACTTGCTCAGGGACTGTCAACTAAGTGGGTCTTTATGTGTAGTTGTATTTGTTGCCCTTGGGCAGATTTCTCCTCTTACACAAGAATAAATAAATAAGTAAATAAATAAATGTTCTGACCATTTAATGCTAACCTGAGAAACTTTATTGCCTTGTGAGATCCCTTCCAATATGAGGACCAGGTGTGAAAGAGGATTTTTAGGATGGAGAGGAGGGGGGGATGACCTAATGTCAAGAGCTAGGGGTTTGCATATTCGTCTGGAACTCCCAATAAAAGGTATGCAACTACTCTGCATTAGCTTGGGTATTGCAGCAGTCACACACACAGGAGAGACTAAAGGCTATGGATCTACCAACCCTGGAACAAAGAAGGGAGAGAGGAGACCTGATACAAGTTTTTTAATTGATCAACGGAATGGACCAAGTGGATAATGAGAAACTGATCCTGAGAGAAGAATATGACATTCTAAGCACAAGATCGCATAGTAAAAAGCTGAGAAAAGGAAGATGTCTGAGAGATGTTAAAAAATATAGTTTCCAAAGATGTATTGAGACGTGGAACAGTTTAAATGAAGAAGTAGTGTCTGCAACGAGTGTGCATACTTTTAAAGTAAGATTGGATAAGTGTAGATATGGAGATGGGGCCACACGAGCATAAAGCCCAGGCCCTGTAAAACTACAACTAGGTAAATACAACTAGGTAAATACACACCCGGTAGCTCAGTGGTTAGAGCGCTGGCTTCACAAGCCAGAGGACTGGGGTTCGATTCCCCGGCCAGGTGGAGATATTTGGGTGTGTCTCCTTTCACGTGTAGCCCCTGTTCACCTAGCAGTGAGTAGGTACGGGATGTAAATCGAGGAGTTGTGACCTTGTTGTCCCGGTGTGTGGTGTGTACCTGGTCTCAGGCCTATCCGAAGATCGGAAATAATGAGCTCCGAGCTCGTTCCGTAGGGTAATGTCTGGCTGTCTCATCAGAGACTGCAGCAGATCAAACAGTGAAACACACACATGACAGTTCCTACGTGATAAATATTTACTTCTTTCTAGCTATCATCCACATCCATAAATTGATATCAAATTTTTTAAAGCTCCACAATGACTTGGCACTAGCAACATGCAAAATGGCACACACAATCTAGTATCTCCAGTAATTCTGGAATATTAAAACCACCAATATCAGAAGGTACAGTATACACAAGATGAACCCTGAGTTGACTACCTATGGCATTGTGTTGGGAATTCTAATAATATATACATGCTGGTGGAAATTACACAACATGCACACTAGATTCTGTGAGATCTTACAAGGGTGTTATAGGGTTAATTTTGCCAAGAGAGGTATTCATGGATGTATGCTGATGGACAGTTTGCAGCAGCTTGGAGTAAATAAAGTCGGTGTTTTGTGATACTGAAATGTCATACAAATTGGTTTGGAACTGTAGTTATCCCAGTAAACCATTTGGTTAAGATAAAGTCTCTCTCTCTCTCTCTCTCTCTCTCTCTCTCTCTCTCTCTCTCTCTCTCTCTCTCTCTCTCATTTGGCCACATTGTCTACTCCAGATGCTAAATTTTTGCTGTGTTCATCGTGTACACTCCGAAAAATTCATCAGGCTCTGAGATAGAAAAGAACATCATAAAATAAAGAAAGCCAAGGGGAAACTCAAAAATAGGAAAGAAAAGTGTAATGTTTTTGTAAAGGAATTAGGAAGAAAAGGTGGGTGGCAAATAGAACTTCATCCATCTAGTGAGATTTCAAGGATTGTAAAGCACCATCTGAAATAATGAGGAGGCACAGATGTGAAGCTCATCATAGCCTGCATATTTGGCCTTTACTCTCTACTACAGGAAGATTTACACAGTCATGCATTAACTCCATTTTGTGATTCAGGCACTTAGGCACACTGCATGGTGTTCAGGGATCTAATGATTCAATCCTGGGCATTGTTGTATTAAATACATGTGTTATGATGTAAAGTGTGCCTCACTACTTGTGTTTATTCACATTTTTTTTTCTCTTAGATTTAGACAGTATGTAGTTTATTTAGATAATATGTGTATGTCAGGCTTTCTTTAATTCCTATCTGATTATGTTTCTTAAGTATTATAAGATGAATCTTGGTATTGATACAGTACACTACCATTCACATATTTTAACTCAGGTTATGGAATTTTTCCTACACTCCTCAATGCATCCTAACATTATATTGCAGTGATCATACTCATCTCAATATATTTCCAAATCATCCTTGTATGAAGCACTTGGCTGCTGCTCTAGCTTGGCTATCCTCATTGGGAGAAATTCATATGAACAGATTCAGATTAATAAGAACATAAAAACATAAGAAAATGAGGGAAACTGCAAGACGCCATCATGGCTACACGTGGCAGTCTCTGTGTGAGCAAAACTACCTAATTCCATCTATCATCATCCATAAATTTGTGCAATATACTTTTAAAGCTCCCTATTGACTCAGCACTAACAGTATGATTAGAATCCATTTCATTCAGCACTAACAGTATGATGAGAATCCATTTCATTCATCAACCACTCTGTTAGAGAACTAGTTCCTTCCCATTTCTTTCCTAAACTTAAATTTCTCAAGCTTGAATCCATTATTTCTAGTTCTATCCTGGCTACGGATCCTAAGAACTTTATTCATGTCGCCTTTGTTATAACCCATGTACTGCTTAAGTACTTCTATCACGTCCCCTCTTAAAATGGATATCTAAGGAATGCAAATTTAGTATCTTCAATCTTGCTTCATAGGGAATATCTCTCATCCCCTGTATCCTTTAGACGTTCTCCTTTCTGAATCTAATATATCTATATCTTTCTTATAATTTGGGGACCAGAACTGTACTGCATAATCTAGATGCAGTCTGACCAGTGCCAAATATAATTTTGATATTACTTCGGGACTTCTGCTTTTAACACTCCCAAAAATTTTTCATAGTACCTTACTTGCCTTATGTCTAGCCTCTATGCATCGTTTTCTTAGAGCATGATTGTAGCTAACTATAACTCCTAATCTTTTTGTATTCTGAACTTACCAAGGCCTTGTTTTTTATTTTGTACCTGTTGTGTTGATTTCCTCTACTTATGCTCAGTACTTTACATTTGCTAGTGTTAAACTGCACATGCCATCTGTCTGTCCATTCATTCATCCTATCTACATAATGTGCCTGCAAGGCAATGGCATCTGAATCTAACCTAATCAATCTACCTATCTTTGTGTCATTTGCAAATTTATTAATATCACTAATAACTCCACTATCCAAATCATTAATATATATTAAAGATAACAATGACCCTGAAACTGAACCCTGTGGCACTCCACTAATTATTTGGCTTCACTCGGAGTTAGAGTCACTCATTACAACTTTCTGCTGCCTATTGCTTAACTTGTTCCAGCTTAATATTTTTCCCGTTATCCCATGCGCTGTAACCTTTCTCAAGAGCCTCTGATGCGGTACTTTATCAGACTCTTTACTAACATCTAGGTGTACGATATCATAATTATCACCATTATCTGCCACCTCACAGACTTTCCTATAAAAACTCAAGTTTGTATGACATGACTTTCCCTTTGTAAAGCCATGCTGAGAGCGATTAATCAAGTTACCTTTGTCTATGATGTTCCCTAATATTCTTCGCTATTATTGATTCCATTAATTTACCTACAATTAAAGTTGAGCTGAGAGGTCTATAATTAGACTTTAGAGTTTTATCTTCTTTCTTAAATATGGGTACAACATTGACTTGTCGCCACATTATCAGTACCTCGCTTGACTCTAGTGACATTCTTAAGCTCGATGCTAACAGCTCACTGATGAACCTCCTTATACTCCTTAAATACTCTTGGGTGTATTTCATCAGGTCCTGGTGACTTGAATTTTTTTTAGTCTATCTATCTCATGTTCTATCATCTCCATAGTTATGAGAATCTGTCAACTTCTCACTCTCTTCTGCTCTGAAAATTTTCTTACTTTCTAAAATTTTCTGCCTGTTTTTCCTGGGTAGAGATGGTTAGAAAATTCTCATTCATGATTTTAGTAATCTCCCCAGAACTAACTAGCTCTCCATTACCTGATTTTAAATATTTTATATACAGTACCTGAAAATTCCCTTGCGATCAGTCTTTGCCTGGATGTCAATCTTTAACTTATAATTGCTTTCAGCCTTACTTGTTAACCTGATTCATTATGTTGTGGCCTTAAAACCTCATCTCTTGCCTTTAGGGAGGTGGTGGCATAGTGGATAAGGTGGTGAGTGCAGGGTCGGGCAGATATCCACACGTAGGTTCGAATCCCACCACGTATTGCCTTGATACTTTGCCATTTGTTGAGTGGTTTAAAGTTGCCTACATGTCACCATGATACCCAGGTTTTAGGTGGTTACAGCAAAAATGCGCTTGGGTGGAGATATCGGCCCTAATATGGGTACCACTGTAAATAAAATTGCCTGCATCACTAACGGGAGGAAACTTAATAGCGCTTCCAATATTCTTTAAGTTACCCACAGGCACTATAGGCCAGGACATAAAAAAAAAAAATCTATATATATTTCTCTTCCATCTTATGTAGTGCTTAAATCTATCTATCATCCATTTCAGGTCATTCTTGAGTAATCTTATTGTTCTACATGGGATGTTAGCTTCTTGGCCTGTATGTAATCTATCAACAAAATATTTATACACCTTGTGAACATTTACCTCCCCTGATTCCCTCACTTTGGCCCTTTCAATCTCCTCCAACTTCACATTGCCCATCTCAGCATGACCTGACCCTGACTGCACCTCACTTAGCATTCTCACCCCTCTGTCTATCATTTCTCCCCTCTGCCCATTTTTCACACCTCTCCCTGTACCTCCATTCTAGGCCTTAGCTGACTTCCCTTTCTGCTTCTTACCAGTCAGCTCCCTGCAGATAACTTTTTAATCCCTCAATATCTGCCCTCCCAAAGTCAGGTACTTTTCTAGTGTTTTTTACTTCATGCCATTTCATTTTATACCTAATTTCACGATGGTCGCTGTTACCTAGCTGGCTGTCAACATCTACACGTGCACCTGCTTCCTCCCTATTTGTCAGAATTAGGTTCAGAATATTATTCCCCGTGTGGGTTCTAAAATTACCTGTTTGAAAAATTATCCTGAATGACCTTAAGAAATTCCTCTGCTTCTCTGTTGCCCACCATCATGTTCCAATCAATATTCCTATAATTGAAATTGCCCACCACACACATCTGATTATACCTGACAGTTCTATTTATTTCCTCCCATATTGAGTTGATTTTACTAGTAGCATTCAGTGGCCTGTACTGTAAACACATTACTACTGATTGTGATCCTTCCTTTATATCCACCCATTAGGACTCTGTTTAGCTATCTGTCTTAATCCTACTATTAATGTAGCATTGCAATGTGTCCCTAATGTACAGTGCTATGCCTCCTTTCTTGTTTTCCATATCCTTATAGAATAGTGTAAAACCATCAGTTTTAACCTCTGGATTGAATACTTTCCCTGACATGTCTAACCAGATTTTCAACACATGCTGTTCTTCTAAGCAAATCTATCTTGTTCAAAATACTTCAACAGTTTGTGCAATAAACACTGAAGCTATTCCTTACTTTCACTGAGCTAGTTACTTTTCTAGATTTAACTATTCTGTTTTCCTTATAGTTCTTACAAACCTTTATTGATAATAGGCCACACAGTGCTGCTTTTTCATCTGTGCCATTCATGACTTGGAATCATGCATTGCCACAGTAAAGTGTGACTAGACCTGGTCATTATTTGAATTAAGTATTTATTTTTCTTTTCAGGAGGTGATCATCAGGTGGTGCAGGTGACAGGCTGGTGGTCACCAGGCCTGCATCACAGCTTGCTTCATGCCTCCTGATGTGAAAGAATAGCCCCTTGGGAATATAATAAAAGCCATGGCTCGATTTTCTGTTTGCTGCAAACGAAGGTAAATTATTGAGATTCAATATATGATCAAAATTGTTTTGACATTCTTGTAAAAAACATGCAAGGTATGATCATGCAAGAAAATTTTGATAGCTTGAAAGACATACATTTTGTGAATTTTCATTACTTGATTTTGGATGTTTTTCTTTTAATTGTGCATGGGCATTAAACTGTAGAATATTATGTTGCACTATGTATATCATAACTATATACTACTTTCTTTGGGAAAGAGCTTAGATAGTTATCAGATATGCAAAAATTCTTAGGACAGAGAAAATCAACACGAAAACATAAAAACATAAGAAAATAAAGGGAGCCGCAGAACATAGCCTTCAATATTCCAGAGTGACCAAGAAGCAGCTGCTGCTGACCTTCGTGATGGGAGTGGTGCTGTACAACGAGTGGCTCACCTATGCCGCCACCACCCTCACCTGGCCGCACCTCACCGCTCCTTCAGAGGATAGCGTGCGCCTCCTCCTGGTGGCCGACCCTCAGATATTGAGCTTGGTTTCAGACTCTGAGCCCATATTCCCTCTCAGTTTGATAACTATTTGGGATGCTGACAGGTATGTACTTTGTCATTATTTTGTGGAAGCTCACTCATAACAAAATGTTTTGGTGACAAATTGGCAAAGTATGTGCTCTATTAACCCACCTTTTGAAGTAGCCAGTCGAAGTAACAAGCACCCAGGCCTCTGTTGTGGAAGTGTTTACTGAATTTGTCAAGAAAACATGCATAGACCCAGATGCTTATACATATGCATGTATATATTCATTAACCTTTTTTTAAATTTAGACTTAGTAAAAAAAGAAGTGCAGTTACCAATGAAATCCTAAGCTCTTGAATGGAGTCAGAGTGGCCTTTCATGATAACAGACAGGAAACTTGTAGGTAAATGTGAGAGAATACTTTACAGGTTATTTCAGGATCTCTTGAGGTGAAACAACAGAAGATATTCCTTCCCCCCATCTCTGGTTGGTCACTTGGAGAGGTTGGGTGAGAATGTTATATAAATAATGCACAGAATTACAGCTTATAGATGTGTAGGTGCACCAGGGCAATTCTCTGCTAGATAAGAGGATGGTGCTGGATGACTGGGGGTGAGAGAAGGGAGTTAGGAGAGTGGGAAGATGTGTTATGGCTCAAGTGTTTGGAAGTGAATCACTGAGGGGACTGAAATGAGTAAGGGTGAAATGAAAATATTTGCCCCACTATTGCCCTTAAGGAACCTCCCAAACACATATCACAGTTATTGTACAGGAATCAACTGTTTTTGTTTTTCAATTTTTTATTGTGGCATTTGCATGATTCAGCTTTTTTTTCATGTTTTTTGGGGGGTTAGTTATGTTTCTCATCATTGAAGCTGCAGAAGAAGAAAGATGAACTCATATTGCTAGCATTTGTTGCCTTTGAAGCATCATGGACACTGATAAATTGATATGGCAGTGCAACTGATTGGTTATGTGAGGCTATCGCTGCAAACTGTAAAGAAGACATGGTGGCTTACTTGTCTGATATATTACCAGATAATGACTAAGAATGAGTAGTTTATGGAAACCCTGTAGCATCCTACCATAGGCAATATACTTGGGTAACAAAAAAAAAAAGAATAGAATAAAAGAGAGATCCTCAGAGATGCCAGTCCCTTAAAAAAATGTCAAAAAGGATCATCTAAAATTGGAGGATAAGTATCTTGAAAGCACCTCTTGACAAATGAAGGATTGCAATGGTTGGGGATTGATTAGCCAGATGCCTTGCTGCAATACTTTTGTCTGGGAGTGGTAGTCTTTTGGTGAAGGGTCTGTTATGTATTGTGAAAAAAGACTGCCCAGACTGTCTTTACTCAAAAACCTGTGCCCTTTCAAGTGTCAACTTGGTGCAATAATCTGTATATACTAAATGTGAAAATTAGGAGCAAATTTTTTTTACATTGCTGTGATTCTAGTGGATTAACTTTAGTTGTGAATAAGCTGTAAGAATGCATAATATTCATGTACAGTAATTAAAACACTGAAGCAGCATTACCTCATCATTGCAAGCACCACAGTTGTGTTGTTCTCCAGGTGACATGAGTGACTGTGTTGTTTGAACATGCCAACTTAACAGGATTTCTTTGTAATGCTAGACATTGTAGTGATTTCCTTTCTCATCCTAGACTTTGTGTTTGCTGTCATGTAGCAGTAGTTTTCTTCTTTTATTGATAAATGTAGAGAGAATATAAAATTGTGGAAAACTTTTCCTTAGATTATAATCTCAGTTCACAGGATAGTGTAGAAAGAAAACTGAAGGGAACCTTCTATTATGGGCTAACAAAGCCAACAAATTATAATTTCGATCCCAGATTTTCTAGTCAGGACACACTGGAGCCCTTATGATAATGTCTGCTTAGACTCTCTACAGTCTACACCCAAAGTTGGAACTGTGATTTAATATCTCTGTTACCAAAGGAACAAGTGGAGCAGATGCTATATGAACTTCACCATTTCCTTAATTTGTTGACTAGTATTAATGTATTTCTCTTCTTAAGTAGTACATAGTGTGTGGTGCTTTGTTAATACCTGTTAGTATCTGGTAGTAAGTCAGCTTACTGTACCTTCAATATCCTTATGCCAGACTGACTTCATTAGAACAGCAGACATATCTTAATTTTTGGATTTTGCTTTCCAAAATGTAAGAAAATTATGCATATTGTTTGCACTTAGCTTAGGCTTATCTGACTGAAACGTGTTGGAAGGAACCTTTGATGAGACTGAGTTTTCAAATTGCTTTTCAAAATACTTGAATGAGTGTGCTTAATGTTTTGCTTAGCTGCATGTGATGATGAATGTTACCTGATAAGTTAGTCAGCTTTGTGCAGTTTGTCAGTTTGTTGTGTACCGTAATGCTGTTCTTTAGTGCTGTAATCCTGTTTCTTGTTTTGGTACTAAACTCTTGAAACTTTTCATTTTCAGGTATGTTAGCCGTGGTTTTCAAATGGCACTGTGGAAGACAAAACCTGATATTGTTGTGTTTTTAGGTGACCTCTTAAATGATGGAAGCATATTTAATGACACAGATTTTTACTCAACACTTCAGCACTTTAAAAATCTTATGACTGTGCCAGACTATGTTCAGGTAATGGTCTTTAAAGTCGGATGTAACATTGTTCATATTTTCATGCCTCATGTTGGTAAATATCTATTGTACATGGCCATTATTTCCTATCATCACCATCATCATCATTATTATTTTGAAAGGCTCACTACTTATTTGTATTTACTAACCATGTTTTGATGGGTACTCACTAAGGTACACAGTCTTTAACAGGCCTCTGCACTGATCTGAATCACTGAGGCCTTTCTGGACCACCTCATTCTAAGTTTTCTTGAGTTTACCCCATTCATCATAAGACATTTAGAGTGTGACCATTGAATTCTGGGCCAAGATCATGAGTGTGGATAAGGATAGGGAA
The DNA here is from genome assembly GCF_017591435.1 of Portunus trituberculatus. Classification (NCBI taxonomy): domain Eukaryota; kingdom Metazoa; phylum Arthropoda; class Malacostraca; order Decapoda; family Portunidae; genus Portunus; species Portunus trituberculatus. The sequence continues at coordinate 11,871,259 of NC_059302.1, read as the reverse complement.
CAGTATCAGGAGGGTGTGCAGAGGGGATAGGAGACCAATGAAAGTGAGAATGAGATCCCAAGTGGCAGTGTAGGAAATTATGACAAGGAAAGGGAAGTTGGCTGATGATACTGAACATAGAGATATTCAAATAAAATTAAATATGAACTTAGAGAAAAGGAAAGAGAAACTGCTAAGAAATTAAGCTAAGCAAAAAATGAGAAAAGGACAGAGATCGAGAAAAAGACTTTCTATTAGAGGGTTCTGGATATGAGATTAAAGAAGTGATATCTACGGAAGAAAGAAGAGGTCGTGGAGGAGGCAAGAAAATAAGAGTGACTTATACTAATATAGATGGGTTGATATCCAGCGTGTTGGAGGTTAAGGATTATTTGAAAGAGAAAAACACGGAAGGAGTACTAATAATGGTTCGTGATAATATATGTGTGGAAAACAGGCAACATGGTTAGGGCAAAGTGGAAGTGATGGGAGTAACAATCAAAACAAAGGAATTGAAAAAAAGAAAAATAGTTATATATGTGCCACCTAAGACAAATACATAGGGAACTGAAGAACATAAAGATATGCAAATAGAGATAGTTAAGTGCTTAGATAATATGTTGAGAAGAGATGGAAGAATACTTTTGTAGGAACCTTTAACTGTAAAAAAATAAACTGGAGAGAGAGATGGAAATAATGGATAATGCTGGACAGTGGAGCGAGGAGGTGTTACAGTTGACTATGGTAAATACAATGGACCAGTGGGTGGAGGAGTCAACAAGGTACAGGGGGGAAGAAGAACCATCGTTCCTTGACCTAGTATTCACAAAGAAACCAGAGCCACCACCAATCATACAATACCTTAGTCCAATGGGAAGAAGTGATCATGTGACATTAGAGCTGGAAATACAGGAGGAGGATGGGATAAGATACAGAGATGACTACAAAAGAGAGAGATTGAATTATGCAAGAGCAGTTTTTGAAAAATTAAGGGACTTTTTTGTTGATATTGAATGGAGAAACATTATGTACAGAAGGACAGTACAAGGGAAATATGAAATATTCATTTAGAAATATAATAAAGGTGAAAAAAAATGTACCTTTTTATAGAGTTAAGAAAAGAATACATGCTTGGTACAATGCTAGATGCACAGAAGCTAAAAAGGCAAAAGATAAAACTTGGAAGAAACTCATAAAATAGAAATGACAATAACAGACAACAGTATAAGGATGCAAGAAATGAATATATTAGAGGAAGGAGAGAGGAAGAAAGAAACTTTGAGAAAGTTGTGGTGTGTAAAAACGAAGATAAACCCAAGCTTTTCTACAAATTTATAAATGGTAAGATGAAGTACAAGGAAGCAATAAAAGAATAATTAAAAGAGGGATGGCATACCAGACAGAAAAAGAAATGTGTGAAATAATGAATGAGACCTTCAAAACTATGTTCACTGTAGAAGAGGATTTTACAGAACCAAATAGGACATTGCATTGCCAAGGATTACAGGAAATCACAGTGCACAAAGAGGATATTGGGAGATTATTAGATAATTGGGATGTCAGAAAAGCAATGGGGCTGGATGGTGTATCAGGCTGGGCACTAAAAGAATGTAAAGAGCAACTGTTGGATCCCATTTGGGAAATAATTACAAGTTCACTAAATGAAGGGAAAGTTCCACTAGAATGGAAGAGAGCCAACGTAATACCAATATTTAAAGGAGGAAAGGCAACTGAGCCATTAAATTACAGACCGGTGTCACTTACAAGTGTTATGGGGAAGTTGTGTAAAATAATTATCAAAGAAAAAATTGGTTAAACATCTGGAAGAAGAACAAGTCATATCAAACAGACAATTTGGGTTCAGGACAGGACAGTCATGTGTGTCGAACTTATTAAGCTTCTACTCGAGAGTAATATAAGGACTGGAAAGCAGAGATGGATGGGTGGACACAGTATACCTGGACATAAAAAAGGCTTTTGATCAAGTCCCTCATGGGAGACTACTTTGGAAAATGGAGAATATGGGAGGACTGCAAATGACTCTGCAAGAATAGACAAGGGATTATTTGAACGACAGGGAGATGAGAACAGTGATCAAAGATACATAATCATCTTGGGGTGAAGTAACAAGTGGAGTGCCACAAGGGTTAGTGTTAGCCCCCATTATGTTTCAGATTTATGTGAACAACATTCATAATGTGATAAATAGTTACATTAAAAGTTATCAAAACCCGAGAGGACTGTTTGCTGTTACAGGAAAATATATAAACAATATCTATGAGTGGAGTAAGAAGTGAAATTGGAGTTCAATGCCAAGAAATATCACATAATGGGACTAAGAAAGCAAAAAAAGACTGGTATGGAACTATCTAATTGGATGGGAACAAATAATGAAGACTAAGAGGAAAATGATCTGGGAGTGATTATACAGGAAAATCTGAATCCCAAAAAACACATAAGTAAGATATTTGGATTATCATATAAAATGTTGACTAATATAAGAATGGCATTTCAATTCATGGACAAAGATATGATGAAGAAAATTATCACAAGCATTCAAAACTGGAGTATGCAGATGTGTTGTGGTCCCCAAGCACTAAAAAAGATATAAGATTAAAACGGATCCAGAAGATTGCTACAAAGATAATGCTGGAACTAAAGGACCTAATATATGAAGAATGACGTAAGAACCGAGGAGGAAAAGACTAAGTTTTTTTGGAGGATGAGAAATGGGAGGCTGAGGAAGTGGTGGATAAAACAGACGGAATAGACATTACACTGACAGAAACATCGAAGAAAGAGACTAGGAATGGAATTCAAGTGACTTACACGAATATAGATGGATTTTTGTCTAACAGGCTAGAATGTATGGATTACCTAAGAAACAATGAACCGGACATAATGTGTGTGGTGGAAACAAAGTTAAGGCCCGAAATAATGTTAGATTGGTTTGATGTCAAACACTACAGAGTATGACAGAAATGATAGAAAAAATAAAGGAGGTGGTGGTATAATGGTTCTTACTAAGGAAGATCTGATAGTGAAGGAGGTGAACTATAGTAAGGGAAATGAAGAAGTGATAAGTATGCTTATAACAGATGGTAAGAGAGACATTAATATTATAACAGTATACATACCACCCAGAACCAGTGCTTGGAACCATGAACAGTATCAAATGGTGATGAGAAATACTCTGGACAGAATGAAGCAAGAACTCATCAGAAAGGATAGAGTGATGATAGTCGGGGACTTTAATTGTAAGGAAATAGTGTGGGAAGACTACGAAGTGGTAAACGGTGGAGAGTGGGCAGAGGAATTGTTAAACGTAGCAACAAATAACTTGATAACACAGTGGGTGAGATCACCAACAAGGTGCAGGGGACAAGATGTTGCCGCAAGGTTGGATTTGGGATTTACCAGGGGCATCTCCCTAAAAGAAGAAATTGAGCGTCCCTTGGGGAAAAGCGACCATGATGTCCTAAACTTTAAGCTGGATACGGAAATAAGCATAGATAGGATTGTGGAACACAGGGAGGAAAAATTAAATTATACTAGAGCAAATTATAACCATATGAGGGAGTTCTTTAATGAAATTGACTGGACTGTGGTATACCAGGAAGGAGATATGCAATTGAAATACGATAAATTTATGGATTTATATAACTCTGCTGTGAAGAGGTTTGTGCCATATCACAGAAAGAGGACTTTAAATAATAAACAGTGGTTTAATAGAAATTGTGAAGAAGCAAAAAAAGAACAAAGAAAAGGCATGGAAGAAACTTAAGAAAAACAGTGATGTATTATCAAGAGAAGTTTACAAAACAGCAAGGAATAGATATGTTTAAGTAAGGAGAACAGCACAAAAGGAATATGAACAGAGAGTGGTGGAAAACTGTGATAGTGACCCTAAAATGTTTTACAAATTCATAAATGGAAAACTAAATAAAAGCGAGGCAATAGAAAAGGTAAAAAATGGGGAAGAAGTATATGAGGATGCTAGAGATACAGCTGAAATTTTGAACAACAACTTTTGCAAAGTGTTTACAAAGGAGGAGTATTTTATAGGAAAAAGGCCAACGGAGATAAAGCAAATGCAGGACATCATGGTTACTAAAGAAGATGTAAGGAAAATTATAAGCAATTTGGATATTAATAAATCAATGGGGCCTGATGGCATATCTGGAAGGTTGCTAAAAGAATGTAAGGATCAATTGTTGAACCCTGTATTTGATATTGTGGAAACCTCCATACGAACAGGATTAGTCCCAAAAGAGTGGAAAAGAGCTGACATTGTGCCTATATATAAAAATGGTAGTAGAATGGAACCGTTAAATTACAGACCGAAGTCAGATTGGAAAAAGGTAACCAGTGGAGTTCCACAAGGGTCAGTGCTTGGTCCCATCATGTTTTTGATTTATGTTAATGATATGCCAGTAGGAATTGACAGTTACATGAATATGTTTGCGGACGATACCAAAATTATGCGGAGAGTAAAGAATGTGGAAGATTGTAACAAGCTACAGGAAGATCTTGATAAAATATATGAGTGGAGTAAAGAGTGGCAGATGGAATTCAATATAAACAAGAGCCATGTTATGAAAATGGAAAGAAGTAGATACAGACCAAACAGGGATTACAGGCTGGGTGGTGAGAAGATTGAAGAGACCAATGAGGAGAAAGACTTAGGAGTAACTGTGCAAAACACATTAACAAGATATTTGGGAAAACATATAACATGCTCCAAAATATTGGCCTTGCATTCCACTACCTAGATGAAGGAATGATGAAGAAGATATTATGCACCTTAATAAGACCCCAGTTAGAATATGCAGCTAGTGTCTGGTCACTGCATATGAAGAAAAATGTGAAGAAGGTGGAAAGGGTACAGAGGCTGGCAACAAGGATAGTACCAGGACTCAAGGAGTTAGACTATGAGGAAAGACTGAGGAAGCTGGGGCTGACCACACTAGAAGAGAAGAACAAGAGGAGACATGATAACTATGTATAAATTGGTGAACAAGATTGACATACTGGACAGAGAATTGATAAAGGTGACAGCAAGTAATTACCTCCGAGGACATGGAAAAAAACTAATAAAGGACATCTGTCTAAATGACGTGAGAAAGTACAGTTTCCTGCATCGTAGTATTGATAAGTGGAATAAACTGAGCAGTGATGTCGTTGACGCAGTGTGTGTCAATCAGATGAAAGAGAGATATGACAGGAGTGGACAAGGAGACAGGACACAGAGAGCTTAGCTTGGGCCCTGTAATACACAAATAGGTAAATACAAATAGGTAAATACACACACACACACACACACACACACACACACACACACACACACACACACACACACACACACACACACACACACACACACACTCTGTTGGCCGAGGCGAGTGGACGCAAGACCAGAGTTCCGGTGTGATACGCTACCAATTCTGGAGAGGAACCCAGCAGACCTGGTGATGTTACAAGGGGGCAGGGGGCTAGCTTAGTGGTCGTGTCTCCAAAGAGTTATTGAATTTGCTTAAATTTTGAGGTCGAAAGAAGTATGGAGGAGGATGACGCCATGGACGGCGCAGTTGGCGTTGCCTTATATATAAACTAAGGACTGGGAGCGAGACCGAGGGGAGCTAGAAGTGAGATTATAGAAACACCCCTAGGATTGAGACAGCTGGGTGACTGGAGTAAAGAGAGGGAGTTTTTGGACTTTAAGGAGGATAGAGTTAACATGAGAAGGATCATCATTATGGATAAGGAACTTAAAGCCTTGAAGGAGATGGTGGGCGTCATGTTCGAAAAGCAGGACCAGCTGATTATGGAGAGTCTAGAACTGAGAGAGAGATGTTTAAACTTAGAAAGTGTACTGTTTAAATGAACCATGAGATGAAAAAAACTCTAGAGGAAATAAAAAGGGAGAATAGCACCCTAAAGGGCAAATGTATGAATTATGAAGCTGCATTACAAGGGCTACAGGAAAAACTGGACAGGCAAAGAGATGAGCGAAAGGAAACTGGATGAATGAAAAAGGGTTTGGAAAAAGGAACAAGAAAAAAAAGTCAATTTTGCAGAAGTAGTCAAGTAAGAAGTAAAGGATAAAACTAAGGACACAGTTATACAGGTGATCAAAGAAAAGGAAGAATTAATGAGAGATACGGTCGACAAAAAGAAGTGTATGGTTATACATGGACTAGAAGAAAATAAGAACCCAGTGAAATTTGTGAGGGAGAAGGAGGAGAAAGAAATGGTTAAGGAAATTATCTCTGTAGTGCAAGATAAAGAACAGAATCTTGAGAAAGAAATATTCCTATAGGAAAAAGTGATCATGTGGTCCTAGAAATTGAATTAGAGGATCGGCAAATTTTGGAATATAATGAGGGACACAAACACAAGAGATGGAACCATGCTAAATCAAATTTTGAGGGATTTAAAAGTTATTTTGGTAGTTTTGATTGGACAGAAATTATGCATGGAAAGACAATTCAAGGAAAATATGATATATTTCTAGACAAGTATAATGAGGGGGTAAAGAGATATGTTCCTGAATATAGAGTAAAAAAGAGCAAACACACCTGGTATAATTCTATATGTGCAAAAGCTAAAAAGTGCAAGGATGCAGCATGGAAAAAATTAAGAAGGCAACGTAATGAAATAAATAGGAAGCAGTATAAAGAGGGAGGAAATGAATACATTAGGATAAGAAGGGAGGAGGAGAGAAACTTTGAAAAGGATGTAGTGAAGAGATGTGAAAAAGAACCCAAGCTTTTATATAAGTATATAAATGGTAAAATGACGAACAGAGAGACCATTACTAAGTTGATTAAGGGAATACGATACACAAAACATCAGAAAAAATTATTGAACTTATGAATGAGAGCTTTAAATCAGTATTTAATGAAGAGGGAGAGTTTATAAAGCCAATCAACCCAGTGGCACAGTAAAGATTAAGAGACATTGTGGTAAAAAAACAGAAAATTAGAGAATTGCTAGAAAAGGTGGATGTTAGGAAGGCAATGGGACCAGATGGAGTGTCAGGATGGACACTAAGGGAATGTAGTGAGCAACTAGTAGAACCAATTTGGGATGTAATTAACAACTCTTTAAGGGAAGGGAAGGTACCAAAGGAATGGAAAAGAGCCAATATAGTCCCATTATACAAAGGAGGAAAAATGACTGAGCCCCTAAATTATAGACCAGTGTCACTAACTAGTGTGGTGGGTAAGATCTGTGAAATTGTTATCAAAGAAAAATGGTTGGAATATCTGGAGAGAAATGAAATCATTAACTCCCAATTTGGTTATAGAAAAGGAAGATCATGTATAACAAACTTACTAACCTTTTATACAAGAGTAATAGATAAAGTACAAGGAAGAATTGAATGGGTGGATGCAGTGTATCTAGATATTAAAAAGGCTTTTAACAGAGCACCACACAGAAGACTCCTATGGAAAATAGAACACATGGGCAGAATTAAAGGAAATATCTTAAATTTGATGACAGATTACTTAACAGATAGGGAAAGGAGGACAGTGATAAGAGATACCATCAAGTTGGAGCGCTGTAACCAGTGGCATACCACAGGGTTCGGTGTTGGCACCAATAATGTTCCAAATATATATCAACGATATACATGAGGGTTTGAGTAGCTACATAAATTTGTTTGCAGATGATGCCAAGCTTTTGAGAGTTATAAAAAAAACAAAATGATTGTATGGAATTACAGAAAGATATTGATAAGATCTGGATATGGAGCCAGAAGTGGAAATTAGAATTTGATACTAAGAAATGCCATGTAATGGAAATGGGTAAAAGTAATAAAAGACCTACATGGGAATATAGAATGGAAGAGGTCATAATGAAAAGAAGAGAAGAGAAAAACCTGGGAGTCATTATACAAGACACCCTAACTCCAGAAATACATATTAATGGATTATTTGCTTCAACATACAATAGACTAACGAACATCAGGGTAGCTACATTCAATTACATGGATAAAAGTATGATGAAAAAGATATTAACCACTATGATAAGACCTAGACTAGAATATGCAGCAGTGGTTTGGTTGCCATATAGACAGAAAGATATCAAGAAACTAGGAAGGATACAATTGGTTGCTACAAAGATGGTCCCTGAAATAAAAGATCTTCCCTATGAAGAAAGACTGAAGGAGATGGAGCTACCAACTTTGAAGGACAGACGGGAAAGAGGAGACCTAATAACGATGTATAAATTAGTAAACTGTATGGAGAAGATAGATAGACAAGACTTGATAACACTGATGGAGCAGGGAGACAGACAAACAAGGGGACATTCCAAGAAAATCATGAAAAGTCAGTGTCATAGGAATATCAAGAGGTTCAGTTTTCCACATAGGACAGTAGACATCTGGAATGGATTAAGTGAAGAGATTGTGACAGCAGAAAGTGTGCACAAATTTAAGGATAAGTTAGATAAATGTAGATATGGAAACAGGTCACTATGAGCCCTGCTTGAACCCTGTAACATACAACTAGGTAAATACAACTGGGTAAATACACACAGAGCGCAGCTGTCAAGCAGGACACGTTCATCTAAGCAGCTTGCAGAGATTACTACAAAAGGAGTTGGACTCAGGCCTAGATGTATGTACAGGGGATGAGGGGGCCATAGGTTCTCCTATCTCCAAATTAAATAAGTGTTAGATCACATATAAGGAATGAATAACGAGAGAGAGATGGAACCAAGTAGCGCTGCCGGAATCAAAACATATACCAATTGATAACCAACGCTTTATAGAAACCCCTATTGGTTTAAGGAAACTGACTGATGATACTATGGAAAAGGATTTCTCGGATTTCAGGGATGAATGAGGTAATATGAGAAGGCTTTATTAGTGTAGAAAGAGAATTAAGGTATATGAAGGTGGTGATGTCCAGTCTCATGGACAAACAAGACTGACTGATAACAGAGAACACAGCCCTGAAATTGAGAGTAGCTGAATGTGAGAAAGTCATTGCAATAAACCAGGAATTGAAAGAGGAGATTCTGGGAATAAGGAAGCAAAAAGACATTATAAAAAACACATGCCAAAATTATGAAAGCTCTTTAAAGAGCTTGCAGGCTAAAGTGCAGGACGGGATTATAGATAGAGCAGAAGGTGGTCTAGGTGATAAGTTGAAAAAACTAAGAAATTAATGGAAACAGTAGCAAGAAGAGGAAAAAGTCAAATTTTCAGAAGTGGTAAGGAGACAAATTCAGGAGAACACGAGTCGCTCTAATAGAAGTTATCAAGGAAAAGGAAGATTTGATGTGGGATGCAGTGGACAAGAAAAAAAGTTTTGTGATTTATGGGATGAGAGAAAAGAAAAATCCAAATAAATTCACGAGAGAACGTGAAGAAAGGAAAATGGCCAAAACTGTTATCAAACAAGTACAAGACAACACACAAGAATTTGACCAGGAGGTGGAGGAAGTCATTAGGCTGGGAAGGTACAGTGAAGGGGGTAGACCAATGAAGGTGAAAATGAGATCTCAAGTGGCTGTAGAGGAAATTATGGTTAGAAAAGGGAAGCTGGCCGATGATGTTGATCTCAAGGAAATGTGGATAAAAAGAGATATGAACTTAGAGGAAAGGGAAAAGCAGAAAGTGCTAAGAAGTGAAGCTAAGGAAAAAAAACAAGAAAAGGACAGAGATAGAGAAGAAGAATTTTTACTGGAGGGTTCTGGATATGAGACTAAGGAAAAAAGAGGAGGTCATGAAGGAGGCAATAAATTAAGAGTGACTCATAGTAACATAGTAGATGGTTTGTTATCAAGCATATTGGAAGTTCTGGATTATTTGAAAGAGAAGAAGCCAGATGTAATGTGCATTGTTGAAACAAAACTGAAAAAAGAGATCTATGTCAACTTTAAAGAGGAGGAATATAATACCTGGAAGAATAAAGGGGGAGGAGTGCTAATAACGGTTCGGGATAATATATGTGTGGGGGATGTGCAATATGGTGAGGACAAAGTGGAAGTAATGGGAGTAACAATCAGAACAGAAGATTTGAAGAAAAGAAAAATTATAGTCACATGTTCCACCAAAGACTAATACATGGGGATCAGAAGAGCATAAAGATAAGTAAAGAGAGGTGATAAAGTGCCTAGATAACATGATAAGAAGAAATAGAAGAATACTCTTAGTTGGAGACTTTAACTGTAAAAAAAAAAAAAAAACTTGAGAGACATGGAAGTAATGGATAATGCTGGGCAGTGGAGCGAGAAAGTGTTACAGTTGACTATGGTTGATACAATGGACCAATGGGTGGAGTAGTCAACAAGGTACAGAGATGAAGAAGAACCATCATTGCTTGACCTAATTTTCACAAAGAAACCAGAGTCCCCTCCAATCATACAATACCTTAGTCCAATGGGGAAAAGTGATCATGTGACATTAGAGGTGCAAATGCAGGAGGAAGATGAGATAAGTTACAGAAAGGACTATAAAGGAGAGAGATTAAATTATGCAAGAGCGGATTTTGAAAAATTAAGGATTTATTTCGCTGATATTGAGTGGAGTAATATTATGTGCAGAAAGACTGTACAAGAGAAATATGATATATTCTTGCAGAAATACAATGAAGGAGCAAAAAAGTTTGTTCCTGTTTATAGAGTTCAGAAAAAAATACATGCTTGGTACAATGCTAGATGCATACAAGCAAAAAAGGCAAAGGATAAAGCGTGGAAGAAACTCTTAAAGCAGGGAAATGACTATAATAGTTGGCAGTACAAAGATGCTAGAAATGAATATATTAGAGTAAAGAGAGAGGAAGAAAGAAAGTTTGAGAAAGATGTAGTGGATAAAAGCAAAGATGAACCCAAACTTTTCTACAAGTTACAGCAAAACAAAGAATAAGGAAACAATTGAAAAAATAATTAAAGAAGGGAAGACATACCAAACAGAGAAGGAAATGTGTGAAATAATGATTGAAAGATTCAAAACGGTATTCACTGCAGAAGATGATTTCACAGAACATAATAGGACATTGGATTGTCAAGGATTACAGGAGATTCCAGTGCACAAAGAGGATATTGGAAGATTAATGGAAGTCAGAGAAGCAATAGGGCCAGATGGTGTATCAGGATGGGTGTTAAAAGAATGTAAAGAGCAATTACTGGATCCAATTTGGGAAATAATTAAAAGTTCAATAAATGAAGGGAGAGTTCCACTAGAGTGGAAGAGAGCCAACGTAATACCGATATTTAAAGTAGAAAAGGCAACTAAACCACTAAAGTACAGACCAGTGTCACTTATAAGTGTCGTAGGGAAGTTAAGTCAAATAATTATCAAAGAAAAATGGGTTAAATTTTTAGAAGAAGAGCAAGTCATATCGAACAGACATTTTGGGTTCAGGACTGGGCGGTCATGTGTATCAAACTTATTAAGCTTCTACTCGAGAGTTATCGCAGGACTTGAAGACTGAGATAGATGGGTAGACACAGTATACCTGGACATTAAAAAGGCTTTTGATAAAGTCCCGCACGGAAGACTTCTTTGGAAAGTAGAGTACATAGGAGGATTACATGGAACCTTGCTCGAATGGACAAGAGATTATTTGAAGGATAGGGAAATGAGAACTGTGATCAGAGATACATACTCATCTTGGGGTAAAGTAACTAGCAGAGTGCCACAAGGGTCAGTGTTAGGCCCCATTATCTTTCAAGTTTATGCAAACGACATTCACATTGGGATAAACAGTTATATAAATTTATTCGCTGATGATGCAAAGTTGCTAAGAGTTATCTAAACCAGAGAGGACTGTCTGCTGTTGCAGGAAGATTTAAACAAGATCTATGAATGGAGCAAGAAGTGGAAATTGGAGTTCAATGCCAAGAAATGCCACATAATGGAACTAGGAAAGAGTAAGAGAAGACCAGTATGGAACTATTTGATGGGAGAGGAACAAATAATAAAGACTAAAGAGGAAAAAGATCTTGGAGAGATCATACAAGAAAATCTGAGCCCTGATAAACACATAAGCAAGATATTTGGACTATCATATAAGATGTTGACTAATATAAGAGTGGCATTTCATTACATGGACAAAGATATGATGAAAAAAATCATCACAAGCATGATACGCCCAAGATTGGAATATGCAGCAGTGGTATGGTCTCCGAGCTCTAAAAAGGATACAAGAAAATTGGAAAGGATACTGAAAATTGCTACAAAGATGGTGCCAGAATTAAAGGACCTTATATATGAAGAATAACTGAAGAAAATGGGACTGCCAACCTTACAAGATAGAAGAGAACGCGGGGACCTAATAACAATGTATAAGATAGTAAATGATACTGAAAAGATATACAAAGAAGACCTGGTGCTGTTGACAGAAGATGGAAGGGCAAGAGGACATGAAAAGAAGATCAGGATGAGGCAGTGTGTGAAGGATATTGGAAAATACAGTTTTCCACACAGAACGGTGGAAAAATGGAATGCATTGGATAATGGAATTGTCACAGCACATAGTGTGCATAACTTTAAAGAAAAACTAGATAACTGGAGATATGGAGACAGGACACTATGAGCCCCACTTGAACCCTGTACAATACAACTAGGTAAATACAACTAGGTAAATACACACACACACACACACACACACATGCATGGCAGTTTACTAAAATGGATGGAAGACTTTTTGGTAGGAAGAGAAATGAGAACAATAATTAAGGACAGACCATCAGAATGGGGCTTGGTGGAGAGTGGAGTTCCACAGGGATCAGTGTTGGCACCAGTAATGTTCGCGGTCTACATAAATGACATGGTGGATGGGGTGTCCAGTTATGTGAGTCTATTTGCAGACGATGCAAAATTGTTAAAAGTGAGATGTGACAAAGATTGCGAACTACTCCAGGAAGACTTGGACAGAATATGGAAATGGAGCTGTACATGGCAAATGGAGTTCAACACGACAAAATGCAAGAAAATAGAGTTTGGCAAGAGTGAAAGAAGAATCAGGAGTATGTACAAGATAGGAAATGAAGACATAAAAACCAGTCATGAAGAAAAAGACCTTGGGGTGACAATTACCAATGACCTATCGCCAGAGAGACATATAAACAAAATAATTGGAGAAGTATTGAACTTATTGAGGAACATAAGAGTGGCGTTCGTATATTTAGATGAAGAAATGATGAAGAAAATAATTACTGCAATGATAAGACCGAGGCTTGAATATGCAACAATACAGTGGGCTCAACTTAAAGAAACACATAAGGAAACTAGAGAAAGTACAGAGGGCTGCAACAAAAATGGTGCCTGACTTAAGAGATTTGACTTATGAAGACAGACTGAAAAGAATGCAACTTCCGACCCTGGAAAACAGAAGAGAAAGGGGAGACCTAATAGCAATATACAGAGTGATGATTGGCATGGAAAAAATGGATAGGGAAGATCTGTGTATGTGGAATGAAAGAATATTGAGAGGGCATGGGAAAAACTAAAATGGCCACTTATAGGAGAGATGTGAAAAAATATAGCTTCCCTCATAGAAGGGTGGAAGCATGGAATAGTTTAGACGTGGAAGTGGTCAACGCAAGGAATATTCATGATTTTAAGAAAAGCTGGACATTAATAGATATGGAGACGGGACAACACGAGCATAGCTCTTTTCCGTATGTTACAATTAGGTAAATACAATTAGTAAATACACACACACACACACACACACACACACACACACACACACACACACACACACATGGAGAGCGTGACCTCCTGCTCAGAGCGGCATCTAACAAACACTCCACACACTAAGCAATGTGCTTGAGTGAGAATAGTTATTGCTATTGAGGCGACCAGAGCGAGTGAACAGTGTACAGAGTGACGTAGCCTGGTGGCGTGTACATGGGAGTGATCGGAGGTGTGAGAACCTCCACACTCCAAACGACAGAGCGGGAATCACACAAAGGCCAGCCATAGCAGCCGCCAACGCATCCCACCACACACACGTAGCTACCAGGCCTGGCCCCAGTGACCACACACCACATGCTCCCAGGAAGAGTAAAAAAATGGATAGACCGGTAAGAAATAAATTACCAAATTCAATATATGTTGATGAGGCCCAGGGAGCAAAGCCGAAAGTGGCCAGTCAAAGCATGAGTCCATCTTCAACAGGGCAACATTGCAAGGTAGATTGGTAATGTTGGAGAAGAGATTTGAGGAGTTGGTGAAGGAATTAAAAGTTCAGAGGAGTGAGGAAGAGCAGGATAGAGAATTCCAAGGCTTTGAAGGAAAGAGTTAAGAGACTGGAGGAAAATGAAAACGATTGGTGGATGAGAATGCACACTTGAGAGTGGAGGTTGAAAAATACAAGAGACAGTTGGAGGAGAAAATGGAGAGTAGTAAAGGAGAAAGATGACTTTAAGGAAATGATTAGTGAGCAGAATGAAAGGTTTGAAAGGAATGGGAACTGAAGAAAACACAATGGACTGAGTCGAGGGAAGCAGAGATGGTTGGATTACAAGAAATAATTAAAGATCAGTTGAAGGAAGACAAAAAGAAAGGTCCAAGGAACTGGTTAATGTAATGAAGAATAAGGAAACATTGATAAGGGAAATAGCAGAAAAGAAGAAGAGTGTGTTAATATTTGGGATGAAAGAACAAAATATAACATATAAGCCTAAGAGAATTAAGGAAGAATTAAAACGGTAAGAGATCTGTTCAAAAATCTAAATGATGATGAAAAAAAGACCTACAAGAAGAAGTGGAAGAGATCCATAGACTGGGTCCGTATAAGGAGGGAGTGAGCAGACCGATTAAAGTAGTACTGAAGTCACAACAATCTGGAGGATATCCTATATAGAACATCAAAGTTAAGAGAGATAGAAGGTTGTAAAGAGGTGTTTGTGAGAAAGAATAGAAATGAGGAAGAGAGGAGAAGATATAAGGAATTGGTGGAAGAGGCGAGAAGGAAAAATGATGAGCGGTCTGAGGAGGAAAGAGAAAGTTTTTTGGAGAGTTATAGGAGAGAGAGTCAGAAAGTGGTATGTGGAAAGAAGGAATACGGAGAAACCCCTAGAGGAGCAGTGGGTGGACCGTAATGTATACTAATATAGATGGGATACTGTCAAGTAGATTGGAATTGCAAGACTATATGATAGTGGAGAAGCCTGATATAGTGTGTTTGACTGAGACAAAATTGCATGAAAAACAAAGATAAATTTGGATAATAAATATAATATATGGAGAAAGGATAGAGAGTAAAGGTGGAGGAGGAGTTATGATTATGACGAAGAAATAAATAAATGTGGATAAGGTTTGGTATGGGAAGAACAACAGAAGTGATAAGCATAAGGATAAAAAGTGATGGAAAAGAATTAATAATCATGGTGACCTATGTACCTCCTAAAACAAATTCTTGGACATTAAGGAATACGACAATATGATCAAGGATACTTTACAGAGTTTGGAAAGTGTATTATCTGGAAAAGAAAGGTGATACTAGTAGGAGATTTTAATTGTAAGGAGGTGGATTGGGAAAATCTAGTAAGTGGTGTTGGAGAGGAAGCATGGGAGAGAGATTTCTTAATCTAATGATGGAAAATATGATGGAACAGAGGGTGAAGGAAAATACTAGATATAGAGGAGATGATGAACCGGCTAGACTGGATTTGGTGTTAACAAGAGAAGTGTACCTATGTGGAGATATACAATACAAGTGTCCTTTGGGAAAGAGTGATCATGTGGTTATGGAAATGCAGATAGCAACAACACAGCGAAGGAAGGACGAGACATACAGGAGTGGTAGATTGAATTATAGAAAGATGGACACAGAAAGTTTGAAAAATTATTTCAGAAAATTAGATTGGGAGGAGATGTTACAAATCAGAGAAGTGCAAAAGAAATATGAGATTTTTATGAAATATTATAAAGAAGGAGTTATGAAATTTGTACCAAAGTATAAACCGAGAGAGGAAGGAAGAAAGGATTGGTTTAATGCAACTTGTGTTAAGGCTAAGGAAAAGAGATGTGGCTTGGAAAAGATGGAAAAGAGCAGGAATATACTAAATAAGGAGAATTATAGAGTGGCGAGAAATGAGTATGTGAGGGTAAGGAGGAGGAAGAAAGAAAATTTGAAAAGATATTGTAGACAAGAGTAAGGAACATCCAAAATTGTTTTACAGGTTCATAAATGGTAAACTTAAAAGAGAGAGTCCATTGAAAGATTAAAAGGAGAGCAAGGGATAGTAGATGACCCTAAGAATATAGCGGAATTGCTAAATAATAGGTTTCAGCAAGTATTTACTGAAGAAACAATGTTTGTAAAGCCTCAGAATGTACAAGGAAATGTGCACATGGATGACATTAAGATACCTAAAAGGAGTTATATAAAATGTTGGAGGAACTTAAAGATGATAAAGCGATGGGACCAGATGAAGTTTCAGGAAAATTATTGAAGGAGTGTAGAGAAGAATTGATTGATCCATTATATGATATTATAAGGTGTTCATTAGAAACAGGGAAGTACCAGTAGAGTGGAAGAGAGCTGAAGTGGTGCCCATTTATAAGGGAGGCAGTAAGGAAGAGCCTCTTAACTATAGACCTGTGTCTCTAACAAGTGTGGTTGGTAAGATTTGTGAGAGGGTGATAAAGAAATATTGGATACGGTTCCTGGAGGATCATAAGTTATTATCGGATCATCAATTTGGCTTCAGGAAAGGGAGGTCATGTGTAACAAATCTACTGAGCTTTTATTCAAGAGTGGTTGACAAAATACAAGAGAGAGAGGATGGATGGACTGTGTATATTTGGATTTAAAGAAAGCTTTTGACAAGGTACCTCACATGAGACTGTTATGGAAATTAGAGATTTATGGAGGACTGAAAGGAAAAGTGTTAAAGTGGATGGAAAACTACTTGAGATGGAGGAGATGAGAACGGTAATAAGGGATGCAAAGTCGGACTGGTTGGTGGTGGAGAGTGGAGTCCCACAAGGCTCAGTGCTGGCACCAATACTTTTCCT
This sequence comes from Portunus trituberculatus, assembly GCF_017591435.1. NCBI lineage: Eukaryota > Metazoa > Arthropoda > Malacostraca > Decapoda > Portunidae > Portunus > Portunus trituberculatus. The sequence continues at coordinate 11,854,290 of NC_059302.1, read as the reverse complement.
TGTATATATTAATGACATGCCAGAGGAGTAAACAGTTATATTAATTTGTTTGCGGATGATGCGAAGTTGTGTAGGTGTGTGAAGAGTGAAGAAGATTGTGAAATTTTACAGGCAGATCTGGATAAGATTTGGGAGTGGAGCAAGAGGTGGCAAATGGAATTTAATCTGAGCAAAAGTCATGTGATGGAGATGGGAAGAGTGGAAGACGGCCAAGAGGGTCATATAAGATGGGTGAAGAAGTAGTGTTGAAAAAGGTGGAAAAGGAAAAGGATTTGGGAGTGATAATACAAGACCATGGGCAGTTTGAGGCTCATATTGATAAGATGTTTGGAGAAACGTATAATTTGATAAAAATATTGGATTAGCCTTCCATTATATGGATAAAGATATGATGAAGAAATTAATTAGTACGGTAATTAGACCAAGATTGGAATATGCTGGAGTGGTTTGGTCCCCTTATAAAAAGAAGCATATAAGGAAGTTGGAGAGATTGCAGAGAATGGCAACAAAAATGGTTCCGGAATTGGCAGAAATGACCTATGAGGAGAGATTAAAAGAAATGAATTTGCTTACCTTGGAACAAAGAAGAGAAAGAGGATATTTAATACAGGTTTATAAACTGTTGAACGGACTGGATGAAGTGGATAATGAGCAAATGATGTTGAGAGAGGAAAACTTAAATAGAACTACAAGATCGCATAGTAAAAAGATAGCCAAGGAATATGCTTGAAGGATGTGAAGAAATATAGTTTCCCACAAAGATGTGTGGAGGTGTGGAATGGTTTGAGTGAGGAGGTGGTGTCAGCAGGAGTGTGCATAGTTTTAAAGGAAAGTTGGATGTGTGTAGATATGGAGACAGGGCCACACAGTATGATACCCAGGCCCTGTAAAATTACAACTAGGTGAATACACACACACACACACACACACACACACACACACACACACACACACACACACACACACACACACACACACACACACACACACACACACACACACACACACACACACACACACACACACACACACACACACACACACACACACACACACAGGACATCGATGGCGGAGGTGGTCGCTGAGCTCAGAGCAATCATCTCTAATTCTACAGTTACCATTGCCTAAGAGTAACCAAGGTGGGAAAGGAGCTGGTAATGTTTGTCCCGTCTCCATATAGTCATGTTAACTGTTGATTAGCAAAATAATGTCCAGTGAAGGTAAATATAAACTGTAGCCTGCGTTTGAGCCATCAGCTGGTTTGTTTACGTCTGCGCAACATGGCGGCCGTGAACTGGAAAGAGGAATCAGACTTCACAGGGTTTCAAGGAATAATGGAAAAGAGCGCTTATGTGAAGAAAATTCTGGAGTTAGAAGGTAAAATTGAAAAACTGTTTGAAAAGTATGAGGGCCTGGAAACGAGTTATGACAATGTTAAGAAAGACTGTGCCGATATGAAGAAGGAAAATACAGCACTGAAAGAGGAAGTTAAGCTAATTAAAGTGAATTGCGAAAATGTGGAGAATCTCTAGGAAAAGTGATGGAGAAGCAGGCTGAATGGAAAAAAGTCAGGAAGTGGAAAGAAAGGAGGTAAATTACAAAGTTGCAAGTCTGGAAAAGGAAATCAAAGAGTCAGGGAGAAAACTTTGGGCCTTGCTGAAATTATAGATCAACAGATCATAGAAGAGAAGATAGCTGAGAAAGTGGTGAAGGTTATTAAGTCAAATGAGACATTGGTGAGGGAAACTGTAGACAAAAAGAGATGTGTGGTGATATTTGGTGTGGAGGAGGATAAGACACCGAGTAAAATGGAGAGAGAGAAAACATAAAAAGGTGATAAATAATATCATTAATGTGGTGCAGGAGGAGGAAAAGACCTAGTACAAGAAATAGAGGACTTCCATAGAATTGGAAAGTTCACAAGAGAAGGTATGAGGCCAATAAGAATCAAACTTAAGTCACAAAAGGATGTAGATGAATTGGTGGAGAAGTCATGGAGGCTAGCCCAGCAGGAAACAACAAGGAAGATTTGGTTGAGAAGAGATCTCGGTGAAAAGGAAAGAGAAATGTTAAATGAGTTGAGAAAGGAGGCTTTGAAAAAAAATGAAGAGAGGACAGAAGAGGAGAAGAAAGAGTTTTTCTGGAGAATCTTGGATATGAGACTGAGGAAGTGGTTCATAACCCAGAAAAGTACAGCAAGAAAGGACTAAAGAAACTTACATATGAGCGAAATGTAATGTATTCCAACATAAATGGAGTGATATCGGGATTTTAGAACTCAACGATTACTTGAGGGACAAGAACCCAGATATTGTGGGTCTTACTGAAACAAAACTGAGAGAGGAGAAGACCTGATGAAGGTTGGAGAAGGAAATATAACGTTTGGAAAAGAAATAGAGTAGGTAAGATGGGAGGAGGAGTGATGTTGCTGGTTAAAAAGATATAAAGGTGGATCAAGTGAAAAAGGTATGGGAAAGGCAGAAGTGCTAAAGATCAGAGCAGAAACTAATGAAGGAAAAAGAGGCACTACATAGTGGTGTACGTACCACCTAAGACAAATGCATGGTCAGTACAGGAATATGAAGAAATGATAAGTGATACAGGAACATGTCTGGAAGAAATGTTGGGTGGCTGTGAACGAACTATAATGATGGGAGATTTTAATTGTAAAGAGGTGTGTTGGGAGGACTGGTCAATGGAAGGATCAGAGACAACATGGGAAATACACTATTGACACTGGCAATGGAAAATGTGTTAACTCAGTGGGTCAAAGAAGATACTAGGTTTGGAGGAGAGGGAGCATCGTCAAGACTGGACTTGGTCTTTAGTACAGAGCCAATGGTCATTGAGGAGATGAGGGTGGAGTGCCCTTTAGCAAAGAGTGATCATGCAGTTTTGGAGTTCAAGGTGATAGACGAAGAGAAATCTAGAAGAAATGAAGAATATAAAGTGGGAAGATGGAATTATGCCAAGACAGATTTTGGAAACCTAAAGAAATTCTTTCAAGAGACAAATTGGATGAAATTCAAGAGTGCTAAGGAGCAAATGAAAAGTGGAAGGAATTTATAAAAATATACAAAGAAGGTGAGAAAAATTTGTACCAATAAGACAACATAGAGAAGTTGGAAAGCAGGACTGGTTTAACGATAGATGTGAAAAGGCTAGAACAAGAAAAGAGGATGCATGGAAGAGGTGGAGAAGGAAAAGACGGATTAAGCAGTGGGAAAGTTACAAAAGAGCAAGAAATGAATATGTGTTGATTAGAAGAGAAGAAAGAAAGAAACAAGAAAAGGATATAATTGATAAATGTAAAGACCAACCAAGGCTTTTTACAGACATGTGAACAACAACATCAAAAATAGAGAAAGTATTGAAAGTTTAGAAGTAAATGGAGTATGCAGTGAAGATCCCAGGAAATGGCAGAGGCTATGAATGGATGCTTTCGGAAGGTATTCACAAAGGAGACTGCTTTTGACAAACCACTGGTAATGGAACAGAAAGGGATTATGAAGGAGTTTCAAGTAACTGTGGAGGAGATCAAGAACATGATGGGGAGTTTAGAAGTGAGAAAAGCTGTGGGACCTGATGGGGTATCAGGATGGATTTTAAGAGAATGCAGGGAGCAATTGGCAGAAAAAGTTTGTGAAGTAATTGATGCCTCATTAAGGGAAGGTGTAGTGCCCCAAGACTGGAAAAGAGCTAACATTGTCCCAATCTATAAATCAGGTAACAAGAGAGACCCATTGAACTATAGACCAGTGTCACTTACAAGTGTGGTAGCTAAGATGTGTGAGAGGGTGGTGAAGACTAGATGGACAGACTTCTTGGAGAAAAATGACATACTTTGTGAGTGTCAATTTGGTTTTAGAAAGGGCGTTCATGCACGACAAACCTGATATGTTACTATTCGAGGGTGATAGATGTAATACAGGAAAGAGATGGTTGGGCTGATGGAATATATCTGGATTTAAAAAAGGCCTTTGATAAGGTACCACACCAGAGACTGATCTGGAAACTTGAAATGGTAGGAGGAGTGCATGGCAGTTTACTAAAATGGATGGAAGACTTTTGGTAGGAAGAGAAATGAGAACAATAATTAAGGACAGACCATCAGAATGGGGATTGGTGGAGAGTGGAGTTCCACAGGGATCAGTGTTGGCACCAGTAATGTTCGCAGTCTACATAAATGACATGGTGGATGGGGTGTCCAGTTATGTGAGCCTATTTGCAGACGATGCAAAATTGTTAAGAAAAGTGAGATGTGACAAAGATTGCGAACTACTCCAGGAAGACTTGGACAGAATATGGAAATGGAGCTGTACATGGCAAATGGAGTTCAACACGACAAAATGCAAGAAAATAGAGTTTGGCAAGAGTGAAAGAAGAATCAGGAGTATGTACAAGATAGGAAATGAAGACATAAAACCAGTCATGAAGAAAAAGACCTTGGGGTGACAATTACCAATGACCTATCGCCAGAGAGACATATAAACAAAATAATTGGAGAAGTATTGAACTTATTGAGGAACATAAGAGTGGCGTTCGTATATCTAGATGAAGAAATGATGAAGAAAATAATTACTGCAATGATAAGACCGAGGCTTGAATATGCAACAATACAGTGGGCTCGAACTTAAAGAAACACATAAGGAAACTAGAGAAAGTACAGAGGGCTGCAACAAAATGGTGCCTGACTTAAGAGATTTGACTTATGAAGACAGACTGAAAAGAATGCAACTTCCAACCCTGGAAAACAGAAGAGAAAGGGAGACCTGATAGCAATATACAGAGTGATGATTGGCATGGAAAAATGGATAGGGAAGATCTGTGTATGTGGAATGGAAGAATGTCGAGAGGGCATGGAAAAAACTAAAATGGCCACTTATAGGAGAGATGTGAAAAATATAGCTTCCTCATAGAAGGGTGGAAGCATGGAATAGTTTAGACGTGGAAGTGGTCAACGCAAGGAATATTCATGATTTTAAGAAAAAGCTGGACATTAATAGATATGGAGACGGGACAACACGAGCATAGCTCTTTTCCCGTATGTTACAATTAGGTAAATACAATTAGGTAAATACACACAGATGAAGAGACGAAGGCTAAACTCCTAGAAATGGAGATGAAAATATCCGAAGGGGACTTGAGGAAGGAGGAATGCCTTAATCTAATTGATGCCAGGATGAAAGAAGTGAACCATGAACATCAGGAGGTACAAAGGTCCTTTAGGGAGATAGTGAAAAAGCAGGAAGAGGAAAATAAAGTGATTACGCAGAGTGAAATGGTAAAGGCACTAAAGGAAAATGAGTATGTGGTGAGAGATATTGCTGAAAAGAAAAAAATGTGTGATCATAACAGGATTGAGGGAGGAAACTAACAGAAACTGGCAGGATAGGAGGGATAAGGAAAATGACGGGATTAAGTCTTTACTGAATAAGATCTCAGTGGCGGAAGAGGACCTATATGCTGAGGTAGAAGAAAGTGTGAGATTGGGAGCTTTTGAGGAAGGCAAGAATAGACCATTAAAATTGAAATTAAAGTCTCAGGTGGCAGCTGAGGCCTTGTTGAGGAGGGCTTGGAAACTTAAGGACTTTGAGGAAACCAAAACAATTTACATAAGAAGAAATATGTCACAGGATGAGCTAATGAAAATGAAAGAGCTTGTAACTGAAGTGAAAGAGAGGAATGACGAAAGAACAGAGGAAAAGACCAAGTTTTTTTGGAGGATGAGAAATGGGAGGCTAAAGAAGTAGTGGATAAAACAGGCGGAATAGACATTACATGGAAGAAAGAGACTAGGAATGGAATAAAAGTGACTTACACGAACATAGATGGATTTCTGTCTAAGAGGCTAGAATGTATGGATTACCTAAGAAATAACGAACCGGACATAATGTGTATAGTGGAAACAAAGCTAAGGCCCGAAATAAAGCTAGACTGGTTTGTTGTAAAACACTACAAAGTATGGAGAAATGATAGAAAAAATAAAGGAGGTGGTGGTATAATGGTTCTTACTAAGGAAGATCTGATAGTGAAGGAGGTGAACTATAGTAAGAGAAATGAGGAAGTGATAAGTATGCTTATAACAGATGGCAAGAGGGACATTAATATTATAACAGTATACATACCACCCAGAACCAGTGCTTGGGAATATGAACAGTACCAAATGGTGATGAGAAATACTCTAGACAGAATGAAGCAAGAACTCATCAGAAAGGATAGAGTGATGATAGTCGGAGACTTTAATTGTAAAGAAATAGTGTGGGAAGACTACAAGTGGTGAACGGTGGTGAGTGGGCAGAGAATTGTTAAAGGTAGCAACAAATAACTTGATGACACAGTGGGTGAGATCACCAACAAGGTGCAGGGGACAAGATGTTGCAGCAAGGTTGGATTTGGTATTTACCAGGAGTATCTCTCTAAAAGAGGAAATTGAACATAAATGTCCCTTGGGGAGAAGCGATCATGATGTCCTAAGCTTTGAGCTGGATACGGAATTAAGCACGAATAAGATTGTGGAACGCAGGGAGGAAAAATTAAATGATATTAGGGCAAATTATAACCATATAAGGGAGTTCTTTAATGAAATTGACTGGTCTGTGGTATACCAGGAAAGGGATATACAATTGAAATACGATAAATTTATGGATTTGTATAACTCTGCTGTGAAAAAGTTTGTGCCATATTACAGAAAGAGGACTTTGAATAATAAACAGTGGTTTAATAGAAATTGTGAAGAAGCAAATAAGAACAAAGAAAAGGCATGGAAGAAACTTGAGAAAAACAGTGATGTATTATCAAGAGAAGTTTACAAAACAGCAAGGAATAGATATGTTGAAGTAAGGAGAACAACACAGAAGGAATATGAACAGAGGGTGGTGGAAAACTGTGATAGTGACCCAAAAATGTTTTACAAATTCATAAATGGAAAACTAAATATAAGGGAGGCAATAGAAAAGGTAAAAATGGGAAGAAGTATATGAGGATGCTGGAGATATAGCTGAAATTTTGAACGACAACTTTTGCAAAGTGTTTACAAAGGAGGAACATTTTATGGGAGGAAGGCCTACGGAAATAAAGCAAATGCAGGACATCATGGTTACTAAGGAAGATGTAAGGAAAATTATAAGCAATCTGGATATTAATAAATCAATGGGGCCTGATGGCATATCTGGGAGGTTGCTAAATGAATGTAAGGATCAATTGTTGAACCCTGTATTTGATATTGTGGAAACCTCCATACGAACAGGATTAGTCCCAAAAGAGTGGAAAAGAGCTGACATTGTGCCTATATATAAGAATGGTAGTAGAATGGAACCACTAAATTATAGACCAGTATCGTTAACTAGTATATTGTGCAAGGTATGTGAAGAAGTAATTAAAGCTAAGTGGAGTGAGTATCTAGAAAGTGAAAACATTCTGAGTGAAAGACAGTTTGGTTTCAGAAAAGGAAGATCGTGTATCCAATTTATTATGTTTTTATTCAAGAGTGACTGACATACTACAACATAGAGAAGGATGGGTGGATGCTATCTACCTGGACTTGAGAAAGGCCTTTGATAAAGTACCACACAATAGACTGATGTGGAAACTAAAGAAGATTGGAGGAGTAAATGATAAACTAGAAAAATGGATGGAAAATTACTTTGTGGGAAGAGAAATGAGAACAGTGGTGAGAGGAAGGAAGTCCGAGTGGAAGAAGGTAACCAGTGGAGTTCCACAAGGGTCAGTGCTTGGTCCCATCATGTTTTTGATTTATGTTAATGATATGCCATTAGGAATTGACAGTTACATGAACATGTTTGCAGATGATACTAAAATTATGAGGAGAGTAAAGAATGTGGAAGATTGTAACAAGTTACAGGAAGATCTTGATAAAATGTATGAGTGGAGTAAGGAGTGGCAGATGGAATTTAATATAGACAAGACCCATGTTATGAAAATGGGAAGAAGTAGATACAGACCAAACTGGGATTACAGGCTGGGTGATGAGAAAATTAAAGAGACCAATGAGGAGAAAGACTTAGGAGTAACCGTGCAAAACACTTTGTCACCGGAGAAACACATTAACAAGATTTTTTGGAAAACATATAACATGCTTCAAAATATTGGCCTTGCATTCCACTACCTAGATGAAGGAATGATGAAGAAGATATTATGTACCTTAATAAGACCCCAGTTAGAATATGCAGCTTGTGTCCGGTCACCGCATATGAAGAAAAATGTGAAGAAGGTAGGAAGGGTACAGAGGCTGGCAACAAGGATAGTACCAGGACTCAGGGAGTTAGACTATGAGGAAAGACTGAGGAAGCTGGGGCTGACCACATTAGAAGAGAGAAGAACAAGAGGAGACATGATAACTATATATAAATTGGTGAACAAGATTAACATACTGGACAGAGAGTTGATAAAGGTGACCACAAGTAATCATCTCCGAGGACATGGAAAAAAGCTAATAAAAGACATTTGTCTAAATGACGTGAGAAAATACAGTTTCCCGCATCGTAGCATTGATAAGTGGAATAAACTGAGCAGTGATGTCGTTGTCAATCAGATAAAAGAGAGATATGACAGGAATGGACAAGGAGACAGGACACGGAGAGCTTAGCTCGGGCCCTTTAATACACAAATAGGCAAATACACACACACACACACACACACACACACACACACACACACACACACACTGTGGAAGTTAGAGGAGAGGGATGGACTAAAGGGAAGCACATTGAGATGGATGGAAAATTATTTGAGAGGGAGAGAAATAAGAATGATAGTTAAAGATATGAAGTCCAACTGGAGAGCAGTAGAGAGCAGAGTGCCACAGGGATCAGTATTGGTGCCAATACTTTTTCTCATATATATATAAATGACATGCCAGAGGGTGTGAACAGTTACATGGATGTAGGTCACTAGGAACTCCACATGTAAGGAGGACAAGAAAAGACTAAAAAGAACAACCTGGAAGTTGATAAGATAAACATAAGGGATCCATGCTTCCCACCTTGGCGTGCCTCATCCCATTGTTCATGTACCAGACATCACCCACACCAAACACTGCAAGCAGAACACAACCTTGGGGTATTGGACAGCCTTTATTTCTTATTGATGCATCTAATTCCCCTTCACAGAAATAAAAAAAATCCATTATTTTTTTGCCATTCCGTTTCCAAAGTAGAAATTTGCAGAAATAATGGCATGAACAATATAGTGTATTCTTGGATGTCTTTGAATTAAAGTGATAAGAACAGTATGCTAGAATTCATGCAAATGACTCGCAGGTACTTCATCACATAAGTAAAAAATGTAGTAACTAGGATTTGCTCCTATGAATTTCTCCTGTACGCTATCCAGAGCATTTTGATCTCTTGATCAGAAGTATTATAACCAACAAAAAAGTCAGCCTTAACATTTGAATATCTAGATAGAGATGCTAAATTTTTATCATATTCCTTTAAAAGAAAATGTGAATATACATTTGTTGAATGGAAATTATTGTTGTGTGTAGCAATAGTAATGTGAACTGACCAGACCCCAACCTCTAGCACATCATCGCTGTGCCGGGGGACAATGACATCGGAGGGGAAGGAAACGACTTGGTGACCCCTCACAAAGTGAAGCGGTTTTACTCCTTCCTCAACCAAAGCATGACACTGCAGTACAAATTTGTGGACTTCATCCAGGTAAGTCCCTTGTATTTGCAAATATTGAATTTGTACATATGTGCTGAGGTGTATTTTTATCAGCTTGAAGTTATCAGTTGCCACAAAGTATAAAGTGAATCTCTGTAAATTCTCTGATCGTTTGTAATTATTTCCTTAAACTTTATACTCGGGATATGTTCAAAGTAAGGAGGAGATAATGAGTTTTCTGGGGAATGGAAGACGTGCAGGTTGGCCATTGATTTGTTTACCAATGTTTTTACCAATGTTTACCAAATAGTAGATGTGTATTTTTGCACATTAAGGATTGTGATAACTGTGATTAAGGATTATGATAAATGTGACTAGGTATTGTGATAACTGTGTGACATGGAAGGCATGAATCAAGTGACAATATGTTTTTGTAAACCATTGAACTTCATAAATGAAAATAAGAACATTAACCCCACAAAAAAGTCAGACATTCCTCCCAGATGTATCTCTGAGCCAGGCTAGTTTTGACATTTCAACAAAAATAGGTAATTTTCCATCGCAAATTTCTCAACTTTACCTTGACCAGTTTATTAAAACATACATAGTAGAATTGGTCACTTTCCATCACAAATTTCTTAACTCTACCTTGACCAATTTATTAAAACATAATATAATCACTTATTGATCCTTCCTCTAAGTGATGTGGTGTCTCTTAAAGGTGAAGCAATGAAGTGAAATAACTTTCTGCACTCTCTCAGTCTGTGTTTGGATGTTTGTGTGCCAAGCAGCAGCCTGGCTGGGAGTCCAGCTGGGGCATCTCAAGCCTCCTTTATTTGCTTCATTCACTAGTATCTCTGTCATTTACTCACATGAATGTCTAAATTCATAAGTTTTGTAGACATACTAAAGGAAAAAGTATTGCTGTCTGTTGCTTATAACATACAAGGGAAATTTGTATTCATCACAGATGGAAGTAATATACATTACCAAAACACAGTTTACTGGTGTTTTATTTTTTCTCCAGTAAAACAACTTTTGAGACTTGAGAAAGTAACTTGCAACTTTTTCCCAATATCTTTTTCAATAAGATGCTGTTTGGGAGCATATTTCCCCTTATGTGGAGTGGAAGTTCCTGGCCACTTATCTTCATCCAAGGAATGAGAGGAAGAAGAATGATTATTTTCCCCTGTATTCACTACTATGATTTGCAGAACACTGAGTCTCAGAGGAATTGAAGGATGTTCACTGGCCCAAATATTTGTGCTGAAATTTGAAATAAAGCCCACAAAAGGCACGTCAAGTGTAGATGCCACCCACCTCTTTATTGTCAAAGCATCATGAAACTGATCAGTAATTCTTGAAACTCGGTAGGATAAGAATTTAAGACTCCTGTCAAATTCAAGGATAGTGAAACATGGATAGTGTGATACTCAGCAAGGTACTCTGCTCTACTGTAGAGCATCACATCTTGTGTTATCCTAAATTATCCAAATGAAGGAATAGGAGAAAATAGCCATAGCTGGGCATGATAGGAAAATTTATCACTAACTGTTAAATTGTTAATGATAACCTTATTGGTAATAACTGATAATCAAGAACTGGCAATTAGTTTATTATACAGTAACTAATAAACTGACAAATCCAAAATTACAACACTAGCAAGAAGAATAGTGATGCATTTTAAATAAAAATAATTGATAAATTCAAATCTTTATTCTTGTCTCTAGAGGAAACTTAGAAAATTTTATAAAAGTTGAAATTAGATTTTTATCATATATTTCTTCACTAATGAAAAGTATATTGTTTTAAATAAAGTAACTACATTTGATTTTGGAAATTTATAATTTCAATATACCCATACTCCAAAAATTAGAATTATTGATTATCACTTATTTGAAACCAAAAGAAACAGTGTGCCCAATGAATTGATGAAATGGGAATAATAATTATTGGATAACCAATGACTCAATATCATTACCACAATAAAGTGTGATAATGCTCACCTATGAAAATAATCACCGGCTCAAATGGTGTTTGGTTTTAGCACAATTATAAGAACAAGAAGCTATGTGAGGTGCATGGTGCTGCTGAAAGAGGCAAGTGTGAGATCCTGTGATGTAGTCAACACTGCCAGTTTAAGAAGAGAATTTTTCAAGATGTGCACCAGAAAAGATGGATGCATAAATTCAGATATTAAACGATTTGAATATTAAGTTTTTTCCATATACTGTGCATTTACAATAGTAGTATGTGCACTGGAAACCTTATCCTCTGTACTGCCTTTTTTTCATCACACACAACTGGCATTCCTGCCTGGTTTTGTTGTGCTTGCTGGTCTTCATGATGGCTTCTAAGCCCACATTTAGTTTTCCCACTGGTCAACTCAGGTTTTCAAGTATCGAATTGGCATTCCAAGGTGGAATACAAAGGAAAGCCAAACAGTAACAGACATTTTGGTCATTTTAAGGCTGCTTAGTTACTACTAACTAGCCACAGGGAAGAGAGATAGTACAGGACAGAATAAAGCTCCTCTCCACTCACCTCTCCTTCCAGCTTTCAGTGACATGGAAAATAGTTAGGAAAAGTATCATGCAGTATTGAAAAAAATGGCTGAGATATGCAAGGTGCGAACAAAGTGACTGTTTTTGTAGACCATCTAATCCTTTAAGGCAAAATAAGGACATTAGCCAAATTGTTAAGATGTGTGTTGTTACAGCTGCGGGCCATGGATGACTATGAGTTCCCTGACAACACGCTGGCACCAGTGAATGGAAGAATTCGCATCCTTCTGTCACACATGCCTCTCTTGACCAGAACAAAGAAGAGGATAAGACTGGTAGGTGTTAACTGTTAATCTATCTATCTGTATAAATCAGGGCAACTGTTCCACACTGGATATGCCAGAAATAGCACCACATGTTCACGTACATCATTCACACTGTTATCTTATAGATTCAGTTAATGTCCAGACCCAGGATGTCTATACAATAAGTCCTCGTTATATGGTAGTTCTTTATCCGGTAAATGTACAGTTACGGTATTTGGAAATTAGTACCCTCAATTTGATATACGGTAAGAAAAATTCACAGATATAGTATCCGCTCATGTCATCCAAGAGGGCCCAGCGCGGGGAAGCAGGGGTGATGATGTCATCCACACCACACCTCCCTGCCATTCACAGTACTGACTTTAACTTGACCACCCTTGGAGCCTGTTTTCTCTTCCCCTTCCCCCTTTTTCTCTACTGCATTTCATATTACTTACATGCATTACTAATTAGATGAATAAATTAAATATTAAAGGGTCTATTGTAAGCACAAATATATTCATTATAATCATGGCAAACACTAAAAAACTACTACCAGAGGCAAACCATGCAGCAACTGATAAAGAGCACAGATGGGCCTGGCAAGCCCACTATCAGAGAAAGGTGGAAGTTGTATAACATCAAGCACGCCTTAGATAACATCAAGTCATCTTGGGACAAAGTGAAGATGTCTACCATGAACTTGGCGTGGAATAAAGTATGTGTTTCTTTTTATGAGGGGTCCACACTACTCCTGCATATTCCAATCTGGGTCTTATTATAGTACTTATCAATTTCTTCATCATTTCTTTGTCCATGTAGTGAAATGCTACTCTAATATTCCTTAGTAAATTATATGTTTCTCTAAAAATTCTATCAATATGGCTTACTGGTTGATTGTTTTCTTCCATCGTCACTCCTAAGTCCTTTTCCTTTTTGACTTTCTCCAGTTCTACTCCATCTCCCATCTTATAGATTCCCATAGGTCGTCTTTCACTCTTTCCCATTTCCATGACATGGCTTTTGTTCACATTGAATTCCATTTCCCACTTCTTACTCCATTCCCAGATCTTATTTAGGTCTTCTTGCAGTATTTCACAATCCTCCTTTTGCTTTATAACTGCACAGTTTCGTATCATCTGCAAACAAATTTATGTAGCTGTTCACTCCTTCTGGCATGTCGTTAATATAAATGAGGAAAAGTATTGGTGCCAATACTGACCCATGTGGCACTCCGCTTTCTACTGCTCTCCACTTTGACTTCATATCTTTAACTACCGTCCTTATTTCTCTCCCCCTCAAATAATTTTCTATCCATCTCAATGTGCTTCCTTTTAAGCCACCCTTCTCCTCTAACTTCCACAGTAATCTTGCATGTGGCACTTTGTCAAACGCCTTTTTAAAATCCAAATAAATGCAGTCAACCCATCCCTCTCTCTCTTGTACTCTATCAACTATTCTAGAATAGAAACTCAATAAATTAGTTACACAAGACCGTCCTTTTCTAAAACCAAATTGGCTATTTGATATTAATTTGTTGTCTTCAAGGAACTCGATCCATTGTTTCTTTATTATTCTTTCACACATCTTGCATATTACACTGGTTAGTGATACCAGTCTGTAATTTAAAGGTTCTTCCTTCCTTCCGCTCTTATATATGGGAACCACCTCAGCTCTTTTCCATTCTACTGGCACTGTTCCATTTTCTATTGAGCATTTTATGATGCTAGTTCTTCCCTACATTCTTTCAGTATTCTGCCTGAGACTTCATCCGGTCCCATTGCCGTCTCTTCATCCAGTTCTTTCATTAACTCTTTTATTTCAAGCTTAGTTACTTTAATCTCTTTCATATAGATTGTCTCTCTATTACTCTGTGGCCTCTCGAATTTGGATTCCTTAGTAAAGACCTCCTGGAATTTTTTATTTAATAGTTCTACCATACTTTTTGGGTCTTCCACCATGCCGTTCTCTCCTTTTAACCTTTCTATTATTTCTTTTGGCATAATTTTTCCATTTATGAATCTATAGAACAATTTTGGTTGCTCCTTACATTTTTTGACAATGTCTTTTTTGAAGTTCTTTTCCTCTTCCTCACCTTAACATATTCATTTCTTGCTGCTTTGAAGTTTTCCTTATTTGCTGGATTCCTATTTCTCTTCCACCTTTTCCATGCTCCACCTCTTTTCTCCTTTGCCTTGGCACACCTTGCATTAAACCAATCTTTCTTTCCTTCTTCTTTAGGTCTATATTTTGGGACATATTCCCTGACTTCTGTTTTGTATATTTCCAAAAATAAGTTATATTTGTCTTGCATTGTCTCTGAGATTTCCATCTCCTCCTAGTCTACGTTTTAGAAATAGTTCTTGAGATTCTCAATATCAGCCTTTCTGTAATTTAATTGGTCTCCTTTGTATGAATCGTCTCTATCTTCCTTTCCCTCTTCTATATCTATTTCTAATATTGCATGGTCACTCTTTCCCAATGGGCACTTATATCTTATATCATCATTCATTTGTATACCCCTTGTAAAACTAGGTCCAATCTCGCCCGTCGTTTCCTCTGAATCTTGTGCATTCCTTTACTCTCTGGTCCATCATATTGTCTATCATTAGGTTCAAGAATCTTTCTCCCAGGCTTCTTCCCCCATACCACTTTCATAATTTTCCCAGTCCACTTCTTTACAGTTGAAATCTCCTACTAATATCACTTTTCTCCTTTCTTTAACGATTCTCATTAGACTCCTTATTGTGTCACCTATCATGTCTTTATATTCTTGATTGGTCCATGAATTTGTTTTTGGTGGCACATATGTTACAATGATTGTTATCTCTTTTTTATTAATATGCATCTTAATATACAATACTTCTGCTTTTCCTTCCCCACATTCCATTTCATTTATCACTATCTCTTTCCTTAACATAATCATGACTCCTCCTCCTCCTTTATCCACTCTGTCTCTTCTCCATACATTATACCTATTGTCCAAGTCTATTTTGATTGCCTTATTTAGTTTTGTTTCAGCCAGGCATACAATATCTGGATTTTCTTTCTTTATGTAATCTCTTAATTCTAATTTACTTGATAAAACCCCGTCTATGTTCGTATATATATCATTTTTAGTCTTTTGCCTTTATCATTTTTAGTTAAACTTGTTCCACTTTTTTCTCTTCCTTCTTGTTTATATACCATTTCCTTATCCTGTCTCCTAGAATTCTCCAAAAAAATGCCTTCTTCTCCTCTTCTGACCTTTCATTATTCTTTTCCTTTACTGCTGCTGCCAGTTCATTGTATCTCTTCCTTTCTTCCTCATTTCTATTTTCTTTATATAGATATCCTTGCAGCCTTCAGTTTTGTTGTTCTATATAATATTTCTTCTGTTGCTGCTTGTGATTTTAGTAATATTTTAATTGGTCTCGTATTTCCTTCTTGATATGGTCCCATTCTGTTTATTTCTTCTACTTCCTCTTCCAAGTTCTGCCTATCTTCGTCGTTTAGATTCTTCAGTAGGTCTTTGACTGATTTCATTTCTTCTTTTTCTCTTTTTGGTCTATATTTTATATTTTTTTCTTTTATTCCAAATACGACTACACTTCTTTTTTTCTGCAATTTCTCTAACTAAATTTTCTTTTGTCTTGAGGACTCCTATCATTTTGCTTGTCATATTTTCTTCTTTTTCTTTAAGTTGTTCTTGAATCACCTCCTGAAAATCAGCCTTATCTTTCTTATCTTGGACTCTCCATGCTTGTACTTCTTTTTTAATCACGTTCTGTACTCTTTCCTCTTCTTTGTTTACTCTGTGTGTGTGTGTGTGTGTGTGTGTGTGTGTGTGTGTGTGTGTGTGTGTGTGTGTGTGTGTGTGTGTATACTTATTTGTATTTACTTAGTTATATTGTACAGGGTTCGAGCAGGGCTCATAGTGTCCTGTGTCCATTTCTCCATTTATCCAATTTTTCCTGAAAGTTATGCACATTATGTGCTGTAACAACTTCATTATTAAATGCATTCCACTTCTCCACCATTCTGTGTGGAAAACTGTATTTTCCAATATCCTTCACACACTGCCTCATCCTGATCTTTTACATAACCTCTTGTCCTTCCATCTTCTGTCACCAGCACGAGGTCTTCCTTGTCTATCTTTTCAATGCCATTGACTATCTTGTACATTGTTATTAGGTCTCCTCATTCTCTTTATCGGGTAAGGTTGGTAGTCCCATTCCCTTCAGCCGTTCTTTGTATGTTAGGTCCTTTAGTTCCATTACCATCTTTGTAGCAATCTTCTGTATCCGTTCTAATCTCCTTATATGTATTTTAGAACTTGGAGACCGCACCAGAGCTGCATATTCCAGCTTTGGACGTATCATAGTTGTGATGAGTTTTTTCATCATATCTTTGTCCATAAATTGAAATGCCACTCTTATATTAGTCAACATTTTATATGATATTCCAAATATCTTGCTTATGTGTTTTTTGGGATTCAGATTTTCCTGTATAATCACTCCCAAATCTTTTTCCATTTTAGTCTTCATTATTTGTTCCTGTCCCATCAAATAGTTCCGTACTGGTCTTTTTTTGCTCTTTCCTAGTTCCATTATGTGACATTTCTTGGCATTGAACTCCAGTTTCCACTTCTTAATCCACTCATAGATTTTGTTTATATCTTCCTGTAACAGCAAACAGTCCTCCCGGGTTTTGATAACTCTTAATGTAATTGATTATCCCATTGTGAATGTCATTTACATAAATCTGAAACATAATGAGGGCTAACACTGACACTTGTGACGCTACTTGTTACTTTACCCCAAGATGAGTATATATCTTTGATCACTGTTCTCATTTCCCTGTCCTTCAAATAATCCCTTGTCCATTCTAATAAAATTCCTTGCAGTCCTCCTATGTTGTTTAGTTTCCAAAGTAGTCTTCCATGAGGGACTTTATCAAAAGCCTTTTTTATGTCCAGGTATACTGTGTCCACCCATCCATCTCTGCTTTCCAGTCCTTATATTACTCTCAAGTAGAAGCTTAACAAGTTTGACACACATAACCATCCTGTCCTGAAACCAAATTGTCTGTTCGATATGACTTGTTCTTCCAGATGTTTAACCCATTTTTTGTTGATTATTTCACACAACTTTCCCATAATGCTTGTAAGTGACACTGGTCTGTAATTTAATGGCTCAGTTGCCTTTCCCCCTTTAAATATCGGTATTACATTGGCTCTCTTCCATTCTAGTGGAACTTTCCCTTCATTTAGTGAACTTGTAATTATTTCTCAAATTGGATCCAGTAGATGCTTTTTACATTCTTTTAGCATCCAGCCTGATACACCATCCAAACCCATTGCTTTTCTGACAACCAACTTATGCAATAATCTTCTAATATCCTCTTTGTGCACTGTGATTTCCTGCAATCCTTGTCAATGCAATGTTGTATTTGGTTCTGTAAAATCTTCTTCAGTGAACACAGTTTTGTAGCTCTCATTCATTATTTCACACATATTTTTCTCTGTTTGGTATGTCTTCCTTCCTTTTATTATTTTTTCTATTGTTTCCTTGTTCTTCATTTTGCCATTTATGCATTTGTAAAAAAGCTTAGACTCAACTTAGGTTTTACTCACAACATCTTTCT
The DNA here is from genome assembly GCF_017591435.1 of Portunus trituberculatus. Taxonomy (NCBI): domain Eukaryota; kingdom Metazoa; phylum Arthropoda; class Malacostraca; order Decapoda; family Portunidae; genus Portunus; species Portunus trituberculatus. The sequence continues at coordinate 11,836,224 of NC_059302.1, read as the reverse complement.
CAAAGTTTCTTCCTTCTCTAATAAATTATTCATTTCTTGCATCCCTGTACTGCTATCTGTTATTGTCATTTCTCTGCTTTATGAGTTTCTTCCAAGCTTTATCTTTTGCCTTTTTCACTTCTGTGCATCTGGCATTGTACCAAGCTTGTATTTTTTTCTTAACTCTATGAAAAGGTACATATTTCTTTACTCCTTCATTATATTTCTGTAAGAATATTTAATATTTTCCTTGTATTGTCCTTTCGTACATGATGTTTCTCCATTCAATTTCAGCAAAAAAGTTCCTTAATTTTTCAAAATCTGCTCTTGTATGATTTCATCTCGGTTTTTTGTAGTCCTCTGTGTAACTTATTCCATTCTCCTCCTGTATTTCCAACTCTAATATCACATGATCACTTCTTCCCATTGGACTGAGGTATTGTATGCTGGAAGAGAGCTCTGGTTTCTTTGTGAACACTCAAGTAACAATGGCTCGTCTTCCCCTCTGTACTTTGTTGACTCCTCCACCCACTGGTCCATTGTATTTGCCATAGTCAACTGTAACACTTTTTCGCTCCACTGTCCAGCATTATCCATTACTTCCATCTCTCTCCTTTTTATTTTTTTTACAGTTAAAGTCTCCAACTAAAAATATTCTTCCATCTCTTCTCAAAATATTATCTAAGCACTTAATCACCTCTCTGTGTATCTTTATGTTCTTCAGTTCCCCATGCATTTGTCTTAGGTGGCACATATGTACCTAACTATGATTTTCCTTTTTCTTAATTCCTTTGTTTTGATTGTTACTCCCATCACTTCCACTTTGCCCTCACCATATTGCACATCTTCCACACATATATTATCATGAACCATTATTAGCACTCCTCCTCCCCCTTTATCCTTCCTGTCTCTTCTCCAGCTATTATATCCCTCCTCTGTAAAGTTAACCTGGATCTCCTTTCTTAGTTTTGTTTCAACAATGCATATTACATCCAGTTTTTTCTCTTTCAAATAATCCTTAACCTCCAACATGCTGGATATCAACCGATCTATATTAGTATAAGTCACTCTTAATGTCTTGCCTCCTCCACGACCTCCTCCTTCTTCCGAAGGTACCACTTCTTTAGTCTCATATCTCGAACCCTCCAATAGAAATTCTTTTCCTTGATCACCGTTCTTTTCTTGTTTTTTTTCCTTAGCTTAATTTCTTAGCAGTTTCTCTTTTTCCCTCTCCTCTAAGTTCAATATCTCTTTTTATCCATATACAGACAACCCCTGCTTAACGAAGGTTCACACAATGAAATTTTGCTACAACGAAGCTTTCCTTTTACTACCATTTCCTTGTTTAACGAACACCTTACTCGCTTTAACAAAATTTTATCCTGGTAATTTTTTCAGAGTTTGAAACCCCAGCGTATCATGCAAGCCAACAGGCTTTTGAATACACCAGCGCCTCTCGTGGACAAAACAAGCACCACTCACTCCCCTAGTTCAAAACAATAACAGCGTCAGCAGCAGCTCGTCTTCCCTCACTCTACATGCCACCAAAACACCGTGCAATGTCAACTAGCATTGCTAAGAAGACCAGGAAGTCTCTTACTCTCGAAATGAAGCTGGATATTATTCACAGACACGAAAGAGGCGAGAAAACTAATAGCATTGCTTCCCACCATGGCTTGACTCCATCTACTGTCTACTATTTTCAAGTCAGCAGACTCTATTAAAAAAGGCTGGTGAGATCATATCTTCCTTGCAAGCTAAAAGAACCACCTGAACTCATGACTCTGCAATGGATAAAATGGAAAACGTTTTGGAAATGTGGTACATGAGTTTTGTATGTGGTACAATGATGCACCCTTTGTTTACATTCCACAGGTTGCTAGCTAGCATATTTCCCGCTCCACTCTCCCTCCCTTCATAATTTTAAGATCAACATTATAAAGTTACATACATACATTAGTGTACATTATAATGACTTAGTCTTAAATTAAACTGCTTAAATGTTTAACTTCATAATTTTTACTTTCATTAAATCTTTTACTGTACTATGATACACTCTCGCTTTGTTTACTCTCAATGGAAGCTCAAGTCAGGGGTTAAACTTGTTATAATTGGTTCGCTTAATGAAAATTTGCATAACGAAGGTTTTTAGGAATGTAACCCCTTCGTTAAGCGGAGGTTGCCTGTATCTTTATGTTCAGTACCATTGGTCAGCTTCCTTTTCCTTGTCATAATTTCCTCCACCGCCACCTGCAATCCTATTCTCACTTTCATTGGTGTCCTATCCCCTTCACTAAATCTTCCCAACCTATAGTCCTGCTCCTCCAACAATGTGGATTGGGTGTGGCTTGTTGGGGAATTCCCGCTGTACAGTGGTGAAGCATGTCTCATAGCCAGTGATGCAGCAGAGTTCTAATATTAGTAAAACTTTAGCAAATATGGTCAGCAAATATACATACGCATTTAGCCTTAGTATTACAACGTATGAGAGAGCAGTAAACTTATTATTGATAATATATTCATAAGCCTGGCAAGAAACGTGGCATACATATTTTACAGTGTTGCTAAAAAAAAATAATATACTTGCGGTTTGGGATGGGTAAATAGTTCCATAGTTATAATTAGATTATATCGTGAAGGAAAGTACTTTCAAATAAGCTGACATAAGTAAGAAAAAAACCACATTCAAATCTTCACGGCAGCAACACCAATCATGCCCGCCATCCATACAGGTGACGGGAGGTCAGCTGCGGTGTCCTTGACCAGGAAGAAAGAGAGGGGGAGGAAGAGGGAGGGGTAAGAGAGAGGGAGGAAGAGGGAGAGAGGAGGGTAGCCAACGAGGGATTAAAGGTATGGCAGCGCTGTCCTCCCGCTATTTCCCATGGGGGCCGCACCCAATCCACATTCTTAGACGAGCAGGACTATAATCACTTCCTCCACATCATGATCCAACTCATGTGTACTGTCCTGAACCTGTTTGATAATAGTTTTGGTCAATTCTCTCACTTCACGTTCTCTCGTGAACTTGTTTGGATTTTTTTTCCTTTATCCCAAAACTCACAAAACATTTCCTTTTATCCACTGTATCTCTCACTAGATCTTCTGTATCCTTAATTATTTGTATAACAGGGTCTTTTGTTTTTTCCTGAATTTGTCTCTTTACTACCTATGAAAATTTTTATTTTTTTTCCTCTTCCTGTTCTTGTTTCCATGTATTTTGTAGTTCCTTCAGCTTGTTTTCACCCAAGCCACCTTCCATCCTATCCTCAATCCCATCCTGTATTTTTTTCTGTAAGCTCCTTAAGGAGTTGTCATTGTCTTGACATGTAACTTTTAGTACAGTAAGCCCCCGCACTTGGCGAATCTCAGCTTGGCGAGATTCGCTTTCGGCGGTAGGGTGGCCATGGACCACCGAGTGCACGCTTGGCGATTTCAATTCAAACTTGGCAGCCACATGGTGAACCACGTGGCTCCCCAGTGACATCAGACCTCTCTCTAAACTTATTAGAACGCAGTGTGAGAGTGCCCCTCAGCCATTTTGTTTGTTCTACCCTCTGTTCTGCTAGTGTGGGAACAAATTCTGGTGATATACCACCAACATGGCCTCTACAACAGGTGGTACCGGTGGGGGTAAGGACGAAAGTGGGCGAGGGAAACGGGTTGCTGCCTTTATATCATATTTTATTAGCTTTATTTATTGTTTATTGGTCTGATTTGTACATGTGTTCAAATATATGAAGGCAAAAAATTTTATTTCAGCTCGAAAGATGGTATTTTAGGGGTCAAAAGAGGGACTTTGGCAATGACCAAAGACTGATTGAGGTATTTTTCAGGCAATTATATGGTACAAAGAACTCATGCTTGGCAAAATTTGCATTTGGCGGTAGTTTGGCCAGACTAATTAATTTGCTAAGTATGGGGCTTACTGTATATCATTTTGTTTCTTTATCTCTCGTATCTCCTCTTTTAATCCTTGACTGATTATATCAATCTCAGCTCTGTGTTTTGTGTTATCAGTATGTCCTGTTTGTCCATTAAACTCGATGTCACTTCCTTCATGCACTTTAACTCTCTTTCTACATTTATCAACCTCCTCATATTTCCTGTTTCGTCTCTAAATCCAGAAAAGTCTTTATCCATATTATCCTCAGTCAATCTCCTCAGTTCTACAGGTGTTTCAATAAATCCCAGATTTTCACACGATATCGTTTGTTTTGATGTCATATTTCTGGCTGCACCACTCGTTTTGTTTTTCTCTCCATTTTTTGTCTATATCATCCAAAAACTTATTTATTATGGAGATAGGAGAACCCTATGGTCCCCTAACCCCGCTGTACATACATCTAGGTCAGGCTCTAATGCCTGCTGTAGCTTGTTCCTTGGGAGCTAGCTGTTCAGCAAGCATATCTTCTCAGTGCAGCGTCGGCAGAGAGTGTGTGTGTGTGTGTGTGTGTGTGTGTGTGTGTGTGTGTGTGTGTGTGTGTGTGTGTGTAATAATAATAATAATAATAATAATAATAATACAGTTTATTAGACATTGCAGCCCAAAGGCTGAAAATTTACAGAAAAGGGGTGGATGTATTTGTACAAACTGAAAAAACAAAAAAACAAAACAATTAAAGACTTAATATTATACAAGAATAACTTAATATTATACTAGAATAAAGGAATGCAGTTTGTTAGTGTGTGTTTATTGCCTGTACCAAGGCTGGCACAGCACTCTTTTTGTAGCGGTCATTTCTGGCTCTGATGGGCACGAGTGTGTTGGCGTGCCTCACCGAGGTACGAGGACGCGGTGCAGTGGGGGAGAGGAGGTCACGGTGGCGGGGGTGGTGCAGCAGCCGGCGGCCCATCTGTTCCAGGAGTAGTTCGTGGCGGTCCTGTAGGGTGTTGAGCTTCAGGGCATGCAGGGCGTCTTGGTAGCTGGTATAGTTGCTTCCCAAGATCAGCCGACACGCCTGTTTTTGTACTGTCTCCAGTTGGCGGCGCTGGGTGAGGGTCTGTGAGCTAGACCATGCAGGGGATGCATATGTGAGCTTCGGCAGGATAAAGCAAGAATACACTCCTGCCAGCTCACCAGCGGGGGTTCCCAGGGTCTTGAGTCGCCGGAGAAGGTGTAGTTTGTAGGTCGCAGACTTGACCAGGTTGCTGACATGAAGTTTCCAGGTGAGCTGGTCGTCAATGGTCACGCCTAGTAGCTTGGCCGACCTGACCACCTGGAGGGAACTGTTGCCAATAGTGACCTGGGGGGGCGGGACTGTAGCATCACTAGTAGAGGTGTTTATGTGCATGACTGTGGATTTATTTGCGTTGATTGTGATGTGGTTGTTTGTCGTCCATGTGTGTAGTGTGTTGAGGAGTACTTGGAGTTGAGTGTAGTCTGGATTTGTGTTGTTGAGTGTGACGCCTAGTGTTGTGTCATCAACATATTTCCATCTGGATGGAGTGTCATCGCGTCATTGATGAGGAGGAGGAAGCAGAGAGGTCCAAGCTTGGTCCCTTGGGGGACGCCGCAAGTGAGGGGGCTTAGAGGTGGAGGCCGCTCCTTGGTACCTGACTACCTGTTGTCTGTCAGATAGGAAGTTTGCCAGCCATGCCACGATGTTGGGGGGGAGGAGCTTGATGGCTTTGTTGATCACAGTGTTGTGGTGCACTAAATCAAAAGCTTTTTTGAAGTCAATAAAGGTGAGGGCTACAGAGGTCTTTCGTTTATCCAAGTTACTGTGAATAAAATCAAGGAGGCTGATGAGGCAGTGTGTGGTGGAGGAAGATTTTACATTGCTGTATTGTTGTGGGTCTATGTGGGGGGCGAGGTGAGAGTAAGTGACTTTGGAAATAAAATCTTCACATAGGAGACTTGGGATTGGAGTGATTGATATTGGTCTGATATCGTTGAGGAACTGTGGGTGAGATGTCTTGGGGATTGGTGTGACATGCGCTGTTTTCCAATCAGCAGGACACTGGCTTTGGGATAGGGAGGCATTGATGATAGAACAGAGTGGGACGGCCAGCTCAGGTGCAAACTCATGGTAGAGTCGCATGGGAAGGTCAACAGGTGTGGTGGAGCGCTTAGGCTTCAGCTTAAGGATGGATTTAATGACCTCACTTTCCTGAATTAAGGGTAGCGGGGCGGGAGCGGGGAGGTAAGTCGGGAGGGAGGATAGGTCTAGGTGTGGAAGGGATTGACAGATATCTGAAAGGTGAATGTTAATCTCCTCAGCAGCTTGTTGGGCGGGATGGTGTGAGATGCCAGGGATGGGTGTTGATGGGTTGGTGAGGCCACATAGGTTCTTAATTTTTTAGTACCACTTGCTGATATTGGTTTGTTTTAGGTTGTGGAGTTTGCTTGGGTAGTGGTTAGCTTTCGCTTTCTTGATCTCCTGGATTACTTTGTTGCGTAAGGTCTTGTACAGCGAAGTATTTGTGTAGAAAGCCTTGTTGCGATGTTCTATTAGGCGTTTTATTCTTGGCATAATCCACAGGGCATCAGCTGGGTGAGTTCGCATTTTCTTTAGTGGGAAGTAGTTGTGGTATGCTGCCAGGATGGTATTAGTGAAGCATTCCCACTTCCTGTGAACGTTTTCTTCTTGCAGAACATCATTCCAATGGTGTTCGGTGATCCACTGTCCGAATAGGCGTGTTGCTGAGTCCGTTAGTGGCCTGTAGGTTTTGGTGTCATGTCGGGCGAGGTGCGCGATGGTGGGCGTGGGCCTCCAAATGACGGAGAGGTGCAGGCTGCGTCCCAAGGGGGAGAGAGCCTAAGGGGGTAAATAGTGTTGAGTCAGGTCAGTCATGATGAGGTCCAGGGTGTTGTTGCCGTGTTTTGGGAAATCAATCACTTGTGTGATGTTGAGTTGTTGCTCCAGTTCCTGAGTGTCTAGTTGATTGAAGTCGCCACACACCATAACTTTGGCAGAGGGATACCTTGCTCGCTGTTCATCCATGTTCTCGATAATGTGATCTATGAGGGCGGTGGCTGTAGGGGCACGGGGCGGGTGATAAACTAAACACAGTATCAGTGAGGCGATGTGACGGGGGTGGTGGGAAGGAGACAGTCGCACCCATAAGGTTTCAACTCCTTGTGGTGGTGTAACCGGCAAAAGAGAAGGTTGGAAGCTATTACGGCAGTAGAGTGCTAAGCCCCCTCCTCTCTTACCTGTCCTGAGGTGGTGGAAGAGCTGGTAGTTGGTGATTTTACATTCTTCAGGTACTATCTGCCAGGCTTCAGTGATGGCAACAACATCAGGCTCGTAAGTTGAGACGGCGGTGATTAAGTCGTCTAGTTTGTTGTTAAGTGAAGTGGCGTTGGAAAGTAGTACCGAGGGGAGGTCATACCACTGTCGAGGCACTTCAATGTGTTGATAGTGTTTCACTGGCTTTTGTGTTACTTCTCTCTTGGTTGTTGTGTGCACATGAATGTTTTTAATCACTTGCTTGCCTTGTCTGCGGCTACGGTTCCGGAATGTACCGAGTCTTTTGAGTTTATGAATAACACTCACTGTTGGGTAGCCGGTTCCTCTCCTGTGGCGGAGTAATGTTCCTTTGCTATAATGTTGTAAAGTTGCACTCATCTTCTTAGGCCTAGTAGGGTAGAGGGGGAGAGGTCAACAGGCTGACCTGGGCTGCTCGGGAGCGCCTGAAGCACGTCCGTTCCTGGTGAGAGGTCAGGTGTGTGTGTGTGTGTGTGTGTGTGTGTGTGTGTGTGTGTGTATTTAGTAAATATTTCTTTCTTATCATATGATGACACTGACCTTATCAGTGGCCACGTGTGCAAGGTGCACCTACTCACTACTTTCAGTGGCGACCATTTCTTGTGGTAGCCACTTTTCACTGCGGCCACTGACCACAAAAAAGTGGCTTATGTACACCCAACCATAAGTAAAGAAAAAAAATTAAGCAAAATGCCAGTGAGTTATGGTGCATTTGTAGTATTTTTGTTATTACCAGTAGAATGTACAAGTTTTATCTGATTACTTACAGGAAGTCCTAAAACAGAAAGCTTCTTTTTATGCTCAGTTGCATTCAATAACTTGCTGAAAATTATTAAATAGCTTCCTTATTTATAAGTATTTATTTATTTATTATATTAAAGGGACAGTGACTAAGGGTAATTGAAAATAGAAAAACCCCAATCTGGTGCCAGTCAAAATATTCTTAGCTTGACACATTTACTTGCAGGAAATCATCAAACAGAAAGCCTCCTTCATATTCTCTGGGCACGATCACGACTCCTTTCACTTCACTTCCACCAAGCATGCAGCTCACGCCCATGGCTTTGAGGTCCTCCCAAAGGAGAAGCAGAGGTGGCAGTATGAATCTCTGGGCCCTCTGCTGCACGAAATATCAGTGCCTACTTGCTCCTACAGGATGGGTAAATTGACTGCTGGCTATGGTGCAGCTGTTATTGGTAGGTGCTTGTGAAGTCTGTGTCTCTTACAGTATAAGGAAAAAGATTATGAAGTTTATGGCTTTCCTACAATACATATAAGAAGCTCTAAAGTTTGTCTCTTCCTACAGTATATAATAAGGGAATTTCTCTCTCTCTCTCTCTCTCTCTCTCTCTCTCTCTCTCTCTCTCTCTCTCTCTCTCTCTCTCTCTCTCTCTCTCTCTCTCTCTCTCTCTCTCTCTCTCTCTCTCTCTCTCTCTCTCTCTCTCTCTCTCTCTCTCTCTCTCATATCCAGGAGATTCATTCAGTAAGATCAGTTCAGGAGATAAAAAAAAAACTGAGTTGATATAGAAAGAAATCCTTGATAGTAAGCAAATATCGTGATGAATAGAATTATGATGGAAATATATCAGATGTATTTTAAGTATGTAATGAACAGTATTAAAGAGTTCAGTATTACAGTTTCTATTGTCTTGGTGAAATTTTGACTGTTGATGGTTTCAGAAAAGTCCGGGAGAATCACCTACACCGTGTTGTGGCTTCCTTCGCGCTTCACACAGCTGTGGATTTACCTGGGTGCCCTTGGCCTTATTATTTTTATTATGCTGTTACCAGGTATTCTATGTCTCCTCAGATGTTTTCTTTGTAAACCTGTACAATTCTGTGTTCTTACATCCACCATGATTGTCCAGGGTCTTAAAAAAAGATACAAGTGGTTATTAAGAAAAGGTTAAGTAGAGATAGGCTATAAAAGATGGATAAGAGACAGCCATGAAGCCTAAACTCTCTCAGAATATCTCACACTCACTGACCACATTCTACTTAACACCATCATCATCCCTAGCACTGTTTCTTGCAGTGAACTGAGGCAGCAGGCAGAGTAGGAGGAGAGTGCCAATTGAGAAAATAAGGCTCATCTATTGAAAGGGCACCACATGTCCTTCTTATAAACCAACCCACCTAACACTCTTCTGAATGAATGTTGCTCCTCTACACTTAAAACTTCAGGTGACTTCATTTATCTGTGAAGGTAATGAGGTATGCTTGTCTGTCAGCTTGTATCACTCTTCCTGCCTTTTTTATTAAGTTTTCTTTCACTTTTATATCTTTGTTACATTAACCTTTTCACTGTGATGTATAGAATTTAGAGCATTGAAGGCAATGTAAAACTTTTTTATAAGCATTACGAGAAAGTGAAAAGAAAGGAACAAAAATTTTTTTTTTCTATATCTAGACAGTACAATGTAATCAGGAAAGATAGCAAAAGTTAGTTCAGTTTCAGAGGAAATCCAGAAGAGATTAGAATAGAATGGTATTGATACATTAAGTGAAAGATTCCAGTATGTAGGACAAGATCACAGGAACTAAATGTAATTATTGGAGTTGATAAGGCAGGCTGGGAAATGGGTGAAAGGACTGCAGTTTGACTTGAGCATTAGAGGTGAAAGACAGATTTGTGGAGAAGACAAGCAAGAACCAGCGTTATGAATGTCAGGAAAGCTGCTGGAAAAGAAGACAATTTAATGGTTTGAATTAGCTATAGAACAAAAATACCTCAGTGTTTTACGAATAATGATAAGAATTTTGACAAGAAGAGATGGAAGGTAGTTTTATGAAGACAAGACAAACAAGAACCAGCTGTTTATGAACATGGGGGAAAAAAGGAAAAGAAGACAGTATAGCATTTAGAACAAAGAATTCTCTCAGTTCTTTGTGGGTATGTAGTGATATCAAGAGCAGTGAAAAGGCTAATACAGTGCATGTATGTTGACTTTTCAATGGACATATTCCCTATGCCTGAATTAACCTGGATTTCATGTGACAGCTGAGTGAGTAATGTGTTGATTTACGTGCTGGCAAATTATCTTCCATCTTGCTTTGCTGAGTCTTAACTTTTGGTCACATTGGTGAGATATGAAGGAAAAACATGCATACACTTGTAACATTATGGTCTTTTGCTTAACATTATGTCATAACTGCTTTCTATTTTGGTCTTTTTTTCTGCCTTCTGCTACCTTCTTACATATGTTTAGTTTTCTTGGCACAACAAAACTGCAGTAAAGGTCACAAGTGTCAGTTTGTTTGGTGCACCGATTATTTAGTTCATTCATGACGGACACTATTTTTTTTTTTACCTCCACCAGATTACAGAAATTTCATCCCATTCCAGTTCTCTTTATTTACTGCTGCTATTCCCACCAGACGACAGATATTCCAATCCTTTCCAGCCCTGTGTGTATATTCCCATGAAAGTCACACTTAATTACAAAGTTTCCAACCCTTTCTTGTTCTTGAGTATATATTCCATTGTTATTCCCACAGGATTACAAATATTCCAGCTCATTCCAGACCACTGTAATCCTTCTGTGTACGTGTTCCCATTATTCCTACTAGATTGCAAACATTCCCACCCATTCCAGTCATTATGTATGTATGTGCTATTTCCTTCTTCCAGCCTCCTTATCTATACCAGTGGCCATGTTTTTTAAATACTTATAGCATTTACATCTATCCCCATGTTATTGTCACCATCTTAATATTTTAGAGTATCATACATGTATATTGTAAAGTATAAACCAAAGTGGCTATATGTAACATTCCAATCCAACATTCCACAGTCACACATAACACTGCCATAATAATGTATAATGGGCATCTGGTTTTGCTTAGTCCTCATGCAGCAGACAGTGTGGTCACAGCAGCTAGGCACACCAATTAGACTGATTTGCTCAAAGGTACCTCTCTTCTGCATTATGTGGTAGCCTGATGAGGTTTAGATAACTCTTGTCATGAGTGAAATAAGAGTAAGGCTTTTTCTGATGTCTAATGCTTGGTTTCATTGGTTTGTATTTGCATTATTTGTTTAACAGCAAGTATGATGGTAGTTGTAGTAATGGCAGCTGTAGTAGGTGTAATGGTAGCTGAAGTACTCTTAGTTGTAGTAGTAATTGTACCTCTGTTGTCTGGGAGAAATGTATCAATATAATATACTTACATTTTCAGTCAAGATACTTCACCAGTACTGGGATATTTTGTGGTGTTGTGTTTCAGTGTCATCATTATGTGATCAGTGTCAGAACTTAATGTTGTGTTTAGTGTCAGAATCTTATATCATGTTCAGTTGGTGTATCTTGTATGGTGTTTTGTTTTAGAATCTTAAGTGATTTTTTTTGTTTCAGAATCTTTTGTGGTGTTTAACTTCAGATTCAGAATCATTTGGTGTTTCGTGTTAGTGTCTTGATACGGTTTTTAGTTTGTTTCTAGACTACAAGAGACTACAAAACTGAAAACCAGGTAGGAATGAGACAGTAATGCATCTCCCACCAGCAGACCTGCTGCATGAGGATTACATTCATACAGCTAGACATTCCCAACACCAAAATACCAGCAATTATAAGGAATCCTAACACATTTTTGTGGTGCAAGTAACTCTGTGCCTTGAGGTGTATTATTTTTAGTGAATGTAGGAAGGGGGGAGATTGTATTGATGGTGTAATGAAAGGGAAGCAAGCAATTTGCATGGTACAGTTGTGTGTGGAAGAGTATCATGGGTAAATTGTTGGGGTTATGGCAGCTGTGATGACAAGTATTGCTTACCAACTGTGATGAAGGAAGAGAAATATATAAGGTTTCAGATGACTGAATGACTTAGAGGGGAGTTTATGCTGATGACTGATATGGATGGAAACAGTCAGTAAATCCATTCAATGAAACTGGGTACTTATGAAGTCTCCAGGAAAAAAATATTCTTATTTTGATGTGGAGAAAGTAATTGAGTACACTAGGTATTCATTATATGCAAGGGTTACATGCTGTGGAAAGCTCATTACAAGAATTAGTATACATCAAACCTATCATCCTATTAATTATAGATGGTTATGTTCCACAACCCATTTTTGAACCCACTAAATATTTTTCTGATCCTGTTGCACTGGTTTATAGCAAAAATAAATGATATTAATAAGTATAAATTATAAAATATAATATGAAAAGACATTGTAGACAAGGAAAAAATTATAAATTGTGGGCTGTGTGTGGTGCAAGGAAAGCACTAGAAAACATTTGCAACCACTGCCCTCTTGTGTGTCGGCCACCCAGTCTCATCAGTCGCACCACAACCACTATTCTTTTTTGGTGTGTGTGTGTCCTGGCCTATAGCACCTGTAGGTAACTTGAAGAGTATTGGAAGCACTGTTCAGCTTTAACCCATTATTGGCGCAGGCAATTTTATTTAGTGTTACCCATATTAGGGCCCATCACCACCCAAGCACATCTTTGCTGTAACCACCTAAAACCTGGGTATCATAGTAACGTGTAGGTAACTTTAAACCACTCGACAAATGGCAAAGTATCAAGGCGATACATGGTAGGATTCAAACCTACACATGGACGTCTGCCCAATCCCACTTGCATGAAAAGGAATCTTTCTCACATATTTCAAACTTGCATATATTGGATGCCCAGTGTATCAAGTTACTAGTTTTAGTAAATACTGCATGCATAATGTTTATTTGATTGATGCAGTCTAAATAAGCATAAATATAAAGTGCTTACAAACTTGAGTTGATCTAATTATAGATGTAAAATTATATAAAATACATATTTTGTTACTATTAATGAATTAAGGAATAGAATGTATTCTTGACATATCATTTATAATCAAGAGATCTAATTATATGCTGTATTTTGGAATTAGACTAACTATCTCTAATTTTGTACTATATTTTGCTTAAGTCCCATACTGTGAAACTTTTGAAATGTCTATAAAGAAAAATGTAAAAGTTAATTCAAATATAAAAAGTCCCTGAACAAATAAGTATTATATGCAAATTGTGTAAGTATGGGAAGCATGTAAGCCTCTTGAATTCCATTGTAATGAGTGTGTGAGAATGTATGTGATGCACAGTTATGAGGTAGTAACATTGGCAGCCGATTCACTGAGCTGTGTAGCTGAGTGGCAACATTTGTTGATACAGGGCAGCTCTGTACAGCTGAAGTCAAGTGTAGACTACAGAGCTGCCCATCATAACCACATTAGTTAATATTGAAGAGCAGCTAACAGGAATTTTGCATGTGGGATTAGCTATGTTATATGGATATAAGAAATTGAATTAGCATTTACAGTAAGTACAAGTTGAGAATCTCTTATGAATATTCAGATTTAGAGACATTCAAAGTGTTTTCATTGTGATACAGTTTAGCATAATGTTACCAAAATGATTATCAGAACAGTTATGATTAGTTTATCATTATTATTCATTTAATGTAGCACAGTACATATTGTTTTGAACTAATACCTCACTAAACATTCATTCTGAGTATAATACAAACAAATTCTTCAATCTTGCTTTTCATCTTCAGGAATATTCTTGATCACACACACATTTGAATAAGAGATTCTCAGTTTGTGTTCAGAATGATACAAGTTAACCAAGACAGGCATTGATGTCATGTGATGCTCTATTGTATGAATGAAAATAGAGGTAAGTGTTTTCAGTTCCTTTGCTCTGTCTATTTTAGTTACTTTTTATAAAATATTAGCAGCATTAACCCATGCCAGCTATAGCCAGGCTCCATTATGGTGCAACTCAGACTCTTCCCGAGGGAACAGAGAGGGAAGAGAGTTGTTCCATTTCCCCTTAGGGTCAGGCACATTCTAAAATGATACACAAGACATAAGCTTGACACCTTTTTCACACATTCCTTTACCATATTACTCTACATTTGAAACTTTTCATCTTCATTTCTGCCTCAACTGACATTAACTCTCAGGAATACACTTACTTCACCAAACATTTCCTCTTGGCAAATTACCAAGCCACTCGGTGCACTCTGGTTAGTTTTTTTTTTTTTTTTTTTTTTACAATTGTTTTCATGATAGGAAAGCTTGTATGCCTTCTGATTACATCATGAGTCTTAGCAGTGGTAATTGTAAGAACCATGGAACAAATGTATGAATGAAAAGCCTCAATAGGAAATAGCATAATGTTCAGAGTGCTAGATATGTAGTGTACAGTATAAACATGACCTGTATAGTCATAATTGAAGCACAGGTAGCATCCCTTGCAGAAATGGTCCTAGAATTAACAAATGTAACTGTATTTTACTTGATTTCATTGTGTTTGTTATTAGTACAAGTACGTACACTAGAAAACTATTTTGTCATGATCAAGTTTGATTAGAGTATTATATGAAGGGGCTTCAAAAAGTTTGTGGAAATAGGGCAGTGAAAGAAAACATTCCAAGTCGAGACATTTATTTTCAATATATGCTCCATCTAGGTCATTACACTTCTGTACACATTTATACCAGCCTTTAAATCCATCAGTGTAAGACCGAGGCTTCTGTGAATCGAACCATGTCAAAGCATCTTTTATTACATCTTCATCTGATGGAAAATGAGTACCTTTCTATGAATTTTTTCAGGTTTGGAAATAAAAAAAGTCATATGGGGCCAAATCTGGGCTGTAAGGTGGATATTGGATGATTTCCCATCGAAATTTGCATAGCTCAGCTCTTGTTTGTTGAATGCCATGGGCAGGTGTATTGTGATGGTGGAAGAGTATGCACCAATGAAGCTTTCCAGAAAATGTTTTGCAATTTTCTTGGACAGTTTTCTCTAAATGCTTTCTTGATAATCATCTGTAATTTTCCACGTTCTCAAGGAAGTCAACCGACAAAATTCCCTCTGCATCCCAGAAGGCAGTGGCCATGGCCTATCCTCTTGAATGCTCAGATTTTGCTTTGACTGGCCCTCTTGACCCCCTTGGAAGCAAATGCTTTAATTGAGTTTTGTCTTTGGGATCATACTGGTAAAGTCATGTTTCATCCTTGCTCACAATTCTCAGGAGAAAAACTTCAGGGTTTTCATCCCTCTTGTTCAAAATTTCCATTGAAAGATTGGTCTTTGTTTCCTGCTGATCTGGGCCCAACAACTTTGACACTATCAAGCAGAAAGCTTGCTTAACCCCAAACTTTCCACTAAAATTGTGTATGCAGATTCCATGAAGATGTGAAAATGTTGAGTGTGTCTGCTACTGATTCAGTGGCTATTTGCTTATCATTTTCAATCAGGTCAGGAACAGCATCAATGTTTTCCACACAAACGGATGTAGATGGTCTGTCACTGCGGGGATCATTCTTATTCTTATTTCTTCCACTTCTGAAACTGTATATCCATTTGTAAATTGAAATTTTTTTTGAGTGCTGTTACCATAAACTTGTTTCAGAGAGTCAGTGATTTAGCTATTCTTCCTCCCTAGCTTCACCATGAATTTGATGTTTTTCCTGGCTTCAGTTTTGATTGGGGCCATGTTGCTTGAGTGAGTGCTGACTGTCAACTGGCAGTGTCATGTTTCCTCATTCATTCAAAGGTTCATAATATAACACATTGGTACAAGAATGTTCAGGTCCATTAACTGAAATCCTTTTGTATGATTTTTAGTTACAGTGGATCCTTGGACTTGAACAAATGTTTCAATATCTTTTGCTCTCTCATTTGGACCAATTTTCAGACTTTGAACAACCCAAAGGCATCCAAATCCGGCGAGTTTGCTAGTGCCATTGGTAGGACGTAAACATCAGTTCCCGCTTTGTTTTGATTCTGTGTTGTCACCAAGTAGGACATTTTACCAGTTTTCCATTTGACCAGTCACTTAACTAGCTAGGATGTATGAGTAATATTTCATATAAGTACACTGATCTCATAACTAGTGAAAATATTTATTAACTACTGTAGTGACAAGGTGTAACAGATGTTAAACAAAGAATCTGCATAGGACTAATTAATGATAGTGCTGCCACCATGAAGAGTATTCTTAATACCTGGTTAAGTGACACTCGTCATAAAGTTTTCCACCAAAAGGTAAATGATATTGATTTTACATTGTTCAATTCTGATTTATTTAGGCAAAAATTTGTGCTCTTGGAATGAATTAAAATGATTTACAGTTTCCTATGGGAAAAATGGTTTTGGACTTGGAACAATTCAGACGTGGAACAGACTTCTGGAACGAATTCTATTCAAAGTCCAAGGATCCACTGTATATACTTTTTCCACAAACATCTTGAAGTTCCCTTGTATTAGTGTATTAGTATTAATGAAGAGAACATGAAAGAAATTTTATAAGATTGCTATTTTACCTTTTCTGTATGAAAATGTACAGCTTGATATCAGGAAATAATAGAGTTGCTATTCATTGGAAAACTCAATTAAATATTTACCTTTTGAAGAGTTTTTTCAAAGATCTTTTCCTCTTTCTCTTGTGTCCTAATTATGCCGACGACCACTCATTTAGGTGGTTGATGTGTGGTGTTACTGTAAGTCATCAGCACATTTATGGCCATGGTCAGAAACTGAGTAACCTAATGGCTTCACTTTCACCATTTTGTATTTTTCTCTCAAAGTTCAGTTCTCTGATCTACTGATATTATTCTCTTAGTGATTTTTTTTTATTTATACCAGATTAGAGGACTTCAAGCTGAGGGAAAATGCTTCAGATGGTAAAAGAGAGTACAGTAAGGTATTGTGACCATTAACCCTCACTTCTGGCCATGTGTGAGAGTTCCCTAGGTGAGTATGGTTGAGGAGCCACCGAGTACCTTCAAAAATAGGATCAAGCAATAATGAAGAACAAAGGAGAGTATGCAATGAGTGGTAAGTGTTCTCATTTTTATTTTGTGTTTCTTTACAAATAATAATATATATATATATATATATATATATATATATATATATATATATATATATATATATATATATATATATATATATATATATATATATATATATATATATATATATATATATATATATATATATATATATATATATATATATATATATATATATATATATATATATATATATATATATATATATATATATATATATATATATATATATATATATATATATATATATATATATATATATATATATATATATATATATATATATATATATATATATATATATATATATATATATATATATATATATATATATATATATATATATATATATATATATATATATATATATATATATATATATATATATATATATATATATATATATATATATATATATATATATATATATATATATATATATATATATATATATATATATATATATATATATATATATATATATATATATATATATATATATATATATATATATATATATATATATATATATATATATATATATATATATATATATATATATATATATATATATATATATATATATATATATATATATATATATATATATATATATATATATATATATATATATATATATATATATATATATATATATATATATATATATATATATATATATATATATATATATATATATATATATATATATATATATATATATATATATATATATATATATATATATATATATATATATATATATATATATATATATATATATATATATATATATATATATATATATATATATATATATATATATATATATATATATATATATATATATATATATATATATATATATATATATATATATATATATATATATATATATATATATATATATATATATATATATATATATATATATATATATATATATATATATATATATATATATATATATATATATATATATATATATATATATATATATATATATATATATATATATATATATATATATATATATATATATATATATATATATATATATATATATATATATATATATATATATATATATATATATATATATATATATATATATATATATATATATATATATATATATATATATATATATATATATATATATATATATATATATATATATATATATATATATATATATATATATATATATATATATATATATATATATATATATATATATATATATATATATATATATATATATATATATATATATATATATATATATATATATATATATATATATATATATATATATATATATATATATATATATATATATATATATATATATATATATATATATATATATATATATATATATATATATATATATATATATATATATATATATATATATATATATATATATATATATATATATATATATATATATATATATATATATATATATATATATATATATATATATAGATATATATATATATATATATATATAGATATATATAGATATATATATAGATATATATATAGATATATATATAGATATATATATATATATATCACCTGTCAGCAGAATTTAGCAGCTTACCAGACCCGCTGGCAACAGGACCCCTCGGACAGTGATGCTCGAGAGGCTATGGTTGCTGTGGCGCGTCACTTGACTGAGCTTCATCATCAGATGCGTCAGAAGTATTGGGGTGCCTTTTTAGCTAAGGTTCATTCAACCAGAACACTAACTGCGCTCTGGTTCCATGTCAACCGCATCCGGGGTAAAGGTAGGAAAGCTGCCACTGTCCCTGACCCTGCCAGTACAGCACAGGACTTACTGAATACTTGGACCAGTGCCTCGGCATTGGCTGGGCTCCCTGCCTCCCACAGAGATGCCCTTGCTTGCCACAGACCTCACAGACTGGCCAGCCTGCAGTGCAATGTTTCTTTACTTGATGATACTTGTGTACCAATTACTCACGATGAACTCCTTTGTGCAGTCAAGCAGGGCCAGTCCACAGCACCTGGTCAGGATGGCCTTACATATGATATACTTAATGCATTGCTAGTTTTGCCAGAAAATCCTATATTAGATTCTTTTAACATGTCTTATGCCTCAGGATGTCTGCCTCCCTCATGGAAAACTGCTGTTATCATTCCTATTCCAAAGGGTGATGGTTCTTTCAGGCCTATTTCTTTAACTAGTTGTCTTTGCAAGATGATGGAGAGTCATATTAAGACGGTTACTTTATAAAGTGGGGGATCTTCTGTCGCAAAACTTGCATGGTTTTATGAAGGGCCGCTCTACCAGTGACTGTTTTATTAAGTGCCTCAGTAATGCCAATGTTAACTGTGTCGTGCCTTTATTGATCTCAAGGGTGCCTTTGACAAGGCCAACAGGGATGTCATTCTTGAGGAACTCATGTTGAAGGGTGTTAAAGGAAAGTTATTGGGGTGGATTTGGGATTATTTGTGTGACAGGAAGGCAAAGGTGTGACTCCAGGGGGCAGTCTCTGCTGAAGGGAATTTTGACTTAGGTACACCGCAGCAGGGTGTATTGAGCCCCATGCTTTTCAATATACTTATGGATAAAATTGCCAGATATCCTTTTCCCCAGGGCACAGAGGTAATTGTCTATGCTGACGACATCTTGCTACAGTGTAATGCTCCTCGGACCCTTACCTCGGCCTTAAGCCATCTTGAGTCCCTGTGTACTGACATGGGCCTTGTCATCAATGAAACTAAAACTAAATTTCAAGCAACTCCCAGAGTTTGCAGACCACCAAGCATAAATTCCATAAAAATCAGTCGTGTGCAGTGCTATAAATACTTGGGAGCTCAACTCGGTTTTACTAAGGATTCTCACTGTATTACCTATGTTCGCAATCAATGTTTGTTACGGCTTGCTCCCCTACGAGTGCTAGCTCACAGGGGCTATGGTGTGGGTATCCCAGTGCTTAGGATGTTCTACATTTCTGTTATCAGGGCTTTAATAGACTATGCTGCTCCAGTCTTGTTTCGGTATAGTCCAACACAGCTGAAACCCCTTGAGTACATTCAGAATGAGAGCATGAGAGTAATCTTAGGCTGCCCCAAGACTGCAAAGCTTGAAGTTCTCCGAGCAGAATTGGACCTCCCCACCATTGTTTGTCGAATACAGGAAATCACCTGCCGTGCACTGTGTCGGATGGCATGTAATGGTGCCAGCCAACCCTTGCGTTCCCTTGCCCACCTTCATGCTAACCCCAGGGCCCCTGCTAACTCTTACTTGAGACAGCTTTTAACATCACTAACCAAATTTGATGTCCTTGACTCCTACCTCAATGTTGTTACCACCTCTGGTTCCCCCTCTTGGAGACCTCACAAAGTCAGTGTAGATATAGAAAAACTTGCTGCTCCTAAATATAACTTAACATGAACTTAAAGATCTTTTTATGCATAAATTGTCTAACTACTCAAGGGTGCAGGCTGTACATGTTTACTGTGATGGTTCAGTGGATGGCAGCAAATCTGGATGTGGCCTGTTCATCCGCAACTACACCTCTCCCTCTGAATACACTGACACTGAGGTGTCCAAGAGGCTTCCTGACAACCTGTCCTCTACAAGGGCAGAACTATATGCCATGCTAGAAGGTTTACAAATTGTCCTTCCTTTGGGGAAAGATGTTTACTTTTTTGTTGATAGTCAGGGTGCCTTATATTCATTGTTGTCTCCTTCCCCTGCTGATTGTGACCTCATCAACAAGTGTCTTGGTGTCATTGATCTCTTGGAGAGAGATAATCTCAGAGTATGTTTCACCTGGGTGCCTTCTCATGTTGGCATTTTCCATAATGAAAAAGCTGATGTTCTTGCCCGTCACTCCCTTACTGAGGACATTGCTGACTGTCCTGTTGAACACACTTATAATAACATCAAGGGTCAGTCAGCTTAAACATCATGCTTGCTTCTGTATCTTTATTCTTACTACAGACACATTAGACATGAGCCGTCATGGAAATACCAACCAAGTAAGTGCCAGTGAAAAAATATAGTAACAGTTCAGTCCTATTGTGCTGAAAATAGCACATGATAAAATTTCTATTCAGATGCTTATAATTCCTAATATTAACTTTGGGAAGAAAGAAAAAAAAAAAAAAAAAGTAACATATTCCAAAGATGTTCAATATATCTTGGTAGATATATCCAAACAGAAAACATTAAAATACTTATTTACATTAATATGTACACAGACAACTTTCAACTAGCATCTACAGCCTGCACATGTAACCTCTCTGCCTGACTCTGATATATCAATCTATGGTTTACCTCTTGACATAATACATAATAGATATACTAAGTACAGACAAAATACATTATTTTCTTTGATACATATAACTTAGCAATGTTCCAGCTTAAAATGTCAAACATCCTACAAAGCTGTACTAGAGTCGTGGCTCAGTACTGGTAACACTGCTCACACACCATTAGGCTTGATGAATCAGAGTTTGGGTAAGTGATTACAGTTTTCTTTTGTACCATATCTTAGCAGTTACATGACTAGTGGAATAAGCATATTGAACATAAAGATTTCCTAATGATATTTTGGATTGTACTACAGCAAAGTTTAGTGATGGATCCAGGAATACACAAATAAAAACAAAATTACTGATTTAATAACAAAAAATATATTTGTCATCAGTTTTGACAAAAACAAATAATTTGTTTGTAATGATCCATAACTTAATTATTAAGGTTTTCCTATTGCAAGATCCAAAAGGTGTCAAGATTTTCTTTATCTGTGCTGAGCCTAACTGTGTGTGTGTGTGTGTGTGTGTGTGTGTGTGTGTGTGTGTGTGTGTGTGTGTGTGTGTGTGTGTGTGTGTGTGTGTGTGTGTGTGTGTTTTACCTAGTAGTACTGTACAGGGTTTGAGTGGGGCTCAGTGTCCTGTCTCCATGTCTCCATTTATCCAATTTTTCTTCAAAGTTATGCACATTTATGTGCTACAACAACTTCATCATTCAGTGCATTCCAGTGTGTGTGTGGTGCTGTACTGACAGAGAAATCCAGACAAACAAAAGTCAACTAAAGATCATTAAATGAATGTGTGGTGCACCACTTTTCTGGATGATGAAACATGGGAACAGATACAAGCTGTGAGTATTAATGAAGTGAGATTGTTTGGGTTCATTGAAAGGATGGTAGACTAAGCATAGTTGATAGTGGTGACTAGGATGTTACTACTACTACTACTACTACTTAGTAGTAGTAGTAGTAGTATAAAAGCAGTCAAGTAAGTAGTTGCCTTGGCTGAAATACATACCATCCTGTTTGGGAGGTAGTAAATTTGGATAGGTGAGTAGCACCTACTCATCTTCCTTGCAGCATGTGATGGCAACCCTCGACTTCATCTGACTGAGGGAGTGAAGTGTGATATCAATGCTACAATATCTACTTGTGACTTACAATGCAATAGACTTCATATTTATAATAATAAAGGTACAGTGGCCGCAGAAAAAAAGTATACATTTTCACTGCAATAAAAAAGTACACACACGATTATATGTGTAGTGTTTTTAGCGTTTCCGCCACCAGCAGAATGGGTGAAGCTAGTGATGATATTGGTTGGCTAGAGCCCACCCCTATTCATTGTTCCTTACCACAACAGGCTTCAGTGCGCCTCCAGCGCTTCTACAGAGAGGGTCTTGTTACGCTGCTCCTGAGTGCCCGTTTGCTACTTGCCGGCCAAACTCAACGTGCTACCAGACACCTCACATTCATTATCTTGGGTTATGCACAGCTGTCCCTTTAAGAAACCCAGGCCTTTGCCCTCCTAGTTGAAGGCTGGTCTGTCATACATGTAGTGGCAGAATTAAAGGTAACAAGGAGGACCATTTACAAGCTAAAAACTGCAGCAGAGAACCTCCATTTTGGTGTGGTACCAGCCAGAAAACCAGGCTCTGGGGCACCACCAAGGAAGATGTCTCCACACATAGGCAAGGTCCTGGCAAGAGAGGTTAAGGAAGACCTTTCAATTACAGCCATCAGCCTGAAAGAGAAACACCTCAATCTCCTGCAGAACGTCTCGGTGCAAACTATTCAACACTGCCTTCAGAAGGACTTAAAATTGTCAGTATGCAATGCCGGCAAGAAACTACTTCTAAATGAGGCTATGAAGAAACAACATCCAGATTTCTGTCAGAAATACAAGGAGTGGACATTGGCTGACTGGCAGAAAGTAATATTCATCAATGAAAGCATGTTCTGACTGGTCAGGGGCAACAACAAGGTCATGAGGAGGCCCAATACCGTGTCCCATTATGACCCTCGCTACACTGTCAAAATGTAAACACCCAGAGAGTGTTATGATGTCGGGGCCCATTCACTGGTTGGACTCCACTTTTTTCATAGGAATGTGACAATGCAGGCAATTAATTACAATGAGGTCTTGGAGGAGCACATGCTGACATTTTGGAGCATTCACGAAGCAGAATATTTTATGCACGACTTAGCACCAGCACATAAGTTCATGGTGAAAAACTATAAATGTTCTTGACTGGCCAGGCAACTCCCCAGAGTGGTCTGAAGTCCAAGGGGAATATGTCCAAATACTAATTATAAGATAAATTTTTAAATAAAAGTCCTATTTTGCATTGTATTGTTTTACTAACCAAAATTCGGTGATGTATACTTTTTTTTGCGGTCACTGTAAAAAACAAGCAGCTTCTGAGACAAAACCTCTCAAATCATAGCACTGCAAAATCCAAATATTGGTAAAAACAGGATTGTTGATGTTTGTGTTTAGGCCTAAAGCTTGCAAAGCTAGATTAAGATATTCCTGATGGTACCCATGGCCTACTTGGACATGCAGTTTTGGCCACATAAATAAAAAATATCATCAAAGATAACGCAGTATTCTGAGTCTATTATTGCCTTTAGATAGCGTGAATTGGCTGGGAAGGGATTTTCTTGGTTACATGGCCACAAACTCCATGTTCAGACAGTTCACAGATAGTATCATGAATTTTTTCATCCAGTATTGAACACTTTGGGCACAGTACTTACACCAGCAATTTAGTTAATCAACATTTGCTTTATTCAGTGGTATAAGATACTTTCTCACAATGCAAAATTTGTCTTTAATAAAAAAAAATTTTTGGCTGATGTCAGAAGCTGACACTGGAACAGAGGACATCACATCACTCCCTCAGCCACTTCAAGCCAAGCTGTGGGTTGATCAAGTACTGCAGGGATAAGGACAGATGTCACACATTATTAACACATGTACTACTTCACTGTCAATTTTAACTCTAGACTAAAACTGGGGTTGTATAAACTAAAGGTAGGTAAGTAATTAGTGACTGCTCATTTGGCTACTATTCTTATAACAATCAGCTGCACTGTTCAAGGCATAGTAATTAGAAATTTCTTGAACCTGTCACTGCAACAGACTGGGCTTCACCTAGGCAGAGTGTGAGTATAAATTATCAGCACTAAATGGAATACAAAAGATGTCGAGTCACATTGTGCTGTCTGTGCACATTTTGTCATACTCATAATTTTTCTGTGCACATTACACAGTGATATGGTTTTACTAATGCACTTCAGACAAGGCTGATGATAATGCAAAAAGTAAGGCTGGTGGGAGTGTTAGAATGAAGTGTTGTGGCAGACATGGTGCATAAACTACAATCTCATTTGATGAGACTGTTCATGTGTGTGTGTAATTCACCATGGACGTCTGCTGGTCACCCAGCCAGCCTTTTCCCATTACGGAGTGAGCTCAGAGCTCATAGACCAATCTTCAGGTAGGACTGAGACCACATCACTCACCGGGAAAGTGAGACCACAACCCCTCGAGTTACATCCCATACCTATTTACTGCTAGGTGAACAGGGGCTACACATTAAGAGGCTTGCCCATTTGCCTCGCCGCTTTCCGGGATTTGAACCCAGACCCTTTCGGTTGTGTTTCACTGTTTGATCTGCCGCAGTCTCTGACGAGACAGCCAGACGTTACCCTATGGAACGAGCTCAGAGCTCATTATTTCCGATCTTCGGATAGGCCTGTGTGTGTGTGTGTGTACCATGTATGTAGTATGTATCTATTTACACAATACATTACATCAACTGTCAGTAGGGAGGCGGTGGCATAGTGGATAAGGTGGTGAGCGTGGGATCAGGCAGATGTCCACGCGTAGGTTCGAATCCCACCACGTACAGCCTTAAAACACTTTGCCATTTGTCGAGTGGTTTAAAGTTACCTACATATCACCATGATACCCAAGTTCTAGGTGGTTACACTCAAGATGAGCTTGGGTGGTGATATGGGCCCCAATATGGGTACCACTATAAATAAAATTGCCTGCGCCAGTAATGGGCGGAAGCTGAACAGCACTTCTTATACACTCTTCAAGTGTGCCTACAGGCGCTATAGGCCTTACCGAAAAAAAGGCATGCAAAATGGGAAAGAAAAATTTTTTGGGTAACTTGGATTGGCTTTCCTCCCTAATTGGTCTTGAGTTTTGCTATGGTTACTGTACTTGTGAATGTCGACTAACCATTCTAGATATCTCTTTCAACCGATACACAATACATCACGGAAACACTCCTCACTTCATCATAATTAGATTTGTATGATCACCAGCCTTTTATGGGATGCAGATAAGGATGATCTGTAGTACATTGTGGCTTAAACGTTTATCACAAATGAAAACAGTCATAATGTAAATGCTTGATTTTGATATATTTTTTGCAAAACAACAAAGTGCGAGTCCACTAAATGCAGATCATCTACACACATATACAAGTAAAGCCCAGCCTGATACTGAATTGCTTAACGTAAGACAAATAATTATTTTCCAATGGATGGCCGAGGTTTCTGAGAAAGGGAAATAATGTCCAGTGGACGTGTCATTTCATAAACTTTGGCATTCATAAACATTCTCCTACAATCCTCGGGGCATTAAGACAACACTTCATTGGTTTATAAAATAAACTATTTAAATGCCAGGCCATATCATGAGAGGTGTAACTGTTCTGTTTTTAACCAACACAACACTTCATCAAACATGAATGAACACATGACCATTCATACAGCATAGCAGCACAAGCACATTTCACCAAAAGATAATGGTTCTGTGCTTTTTATTTTTCAACAGCCAGGTTTTGAATCCTTTACCAGTTCTAAACCAAGAGCACACAGAGATGGAACAACTTTGAAGAGTGGTGCGTTCACATGTGTAATCCTGTTCCATTTCATTTTAAAAGTTTAGGATTGTGGGGAAGCTCTATCAAAAGAGGCCAGCCCTCTCTTCACCAGCTCCTCAGCCACATCAGTATCCTGAAAAATTAAATAATTTATATTTACTTTTGACATTTACAGAAAATCAATGATTGGTATTAAAAGTTACATCAATAGTTGTTATTGAAGTGTTACTGTAATCAAATATCTGAGATCATTACATACCAGATCTAATTTGCTGTCAGCAATCTAAGGATGTCTATATAGGAATGAATGTCTTACTGCCTACTGGGAGGCTTGTAGTAGGCATTAATTATAGAATTTCTTTGAGGTGAGAGAGGACAAGTAATAAGTATGAAGTCTGCTCAGCAACTGGTTAATTATACAATAAGGCGTATTTAAAAGATATGAATTGTCAAACACAGATTAAGGGCATGCTGCGGTCGAGATTCAGTAAATTACGACAAAATGTTTTTTTTTTCAATTCCTGCATATTATTGTAGGAAAAATATTCAGAATTCATATGGCATATGAATCATGGGACTATGCATATGGCAACACTCATTCTGATGCATTTAAAGGGACATGAGGGCGCACGCCACGAGGTAGGCATGACACAATAAACACACTCTAAGCAATGTAGTATACTACCCGTTTCCTGTTTTTCCTTGTCATTTCACCACTAATATTGGTCTCTATAATGAGGCTCCATCCCTCAAATCACTCGCCTCCTTCCATACACCACCCTGCCAGTGCGGCAAAGAAAGGGGAAGGGAGAAGTTATGTCATGCTCCTGCTTGCAGGCTCTCTTACATTTTTTGCTGAGCTTTCTACTGCAGCATGGGGAATACAAAAAAATAGACTGCAACAGCTGAAGAAGATGTGAGGGATGAAGAAAAAGAAAAGAGAATAGGAGATAAATGAAAAGAAGAGGGAAGAGATGATGACTCAGTGGCAGGTGAAGCTGAGGCGCTTGGCACGGCAGGGAAGGGACAAGAAGAGGATCTCAATTTCAATTGCAGAAGCAAAGATGAAATCAAGGAAAAAAAAATTAGAAAAATACATGAGGAGGATGAGAAGAGGAAAGCAGAGGGAGAAACGTACATACCTGGAGGCGCCGATCTTGATTAGGACTAAAAAATTTCCTTGGAGAGGATTGTTTCGTAGAGAACATGGAAGATGCCTACTGATGGTTAAAATAAACCATAATTCTATGAAATAGCATTCTTAGGACACCCATCAGTGAGGTAAATCTACCAGCAAAGGTACAAGGAACCAGAGCCAGGAATTCTGATAGTGTCACCACAAGGTAAATACCTCCCAAAATGAAGTACTAAATATTGCAATAATTAGATCATTCTTTGTGTGCAGTTTCTCTATAGATCAACACACAACATATAATAAAATAACTAATTTTGATAAACATATAGCATGGGTGCTAAACTTTTAAAACTTTAAAGAGCCGTATCTCAAAACATGATTTTTAGATATAAAAACCCGTATAAAATCAACCATTATACATGCTGCTTTGAAACTTTGTGTACCTATTAACAGAGATTGGAGTAACATTTTGTCAGACCAGTTTTTCCCTAAAGAGAATAAAACATTTTTAATGAGGTAAAATAACAGGTTTTCATGCTGTTTTGATAAAAAAAAAATCATATCTCATGACTTAAGGAGAAATTGAATAAAAAAACATTTTCTACGTTTCTTTAGGCATCTTTTAAGTATGTCCATGCCAAAGTACATTTTAAATAAACTTGAAATAAGGCCTGTATTACAATTTGGATGCAACTCTATGCATGACGTCATTACTCTACCATATTCATAATCATACACATCAAAGACAACCAGTAGCTAATAATATTCTGAAAATTTTAAGTCATAAATCCTATAACTTTTAAATTAATTTTTCAAATCTTGATCACAGCATGCCCTTCACTACTCAAATGTTCGCTAACTAGAGTGATTCATGATGACTGATGATCTCAGCCATACATATTTACAATACTCTGCCTTCGGTGAAGATGTCTAGTTGTATGTGAGAGGGAACAGCCTGCCCAGGAGAACTATACTGAAAATGGGTCTTCATCCTGAAAATAGGCTGGCCTTCAACAATCTATTAAGATCCAATTGCAGATACCTTTGATCCTCAGAAGGAATGCTTCCTCCCTCTCAATGACTTCATAAGACAAGAGTAGAGAGGGATGAAGGTAGGCTTGTGAATGACAATGTAAAGAAAAACATATTTGTCATGTGGAGATCTCGTGTGATGTAGCAGTGTTCGGGCAACCAGTAAGTCTGTGTTTGCAGTGGATGACCTATCCTAATGATGCATCATAGTCAGGCAGTCACTGGTGGGAGCATTGTGAAAAATTCATCAGGAAGCAGGAGGTGGTTGCCAAAAATCATCTCTGCTGGGGAGACATTGAACCTTTCCCTTGGGGTTCTATGGCTGAGAAGGGCACAGGGAAGTCATGAAAACCACATCAAGTTGCAGCATTAGGATGTCAAGGCAGCTTTCAAGGTTATGTGGAAATGCTCCACCATACTGTTATCTTGCTGATTCAATCAACCTGCCTCTGAAGGAGCTGGTAGTGAGCCAAGAAGTCCATCCTAAGCAAGGGGAGAGTTATGCTGACCACCATAAAAATAATCATCCATGTGAACAAGCAAATTTTTTACTGCTTTACTGTTGTCGTTGCTGCTGATTGGGTTGTTGTCATACTGGAAGCTGATGGACATGTGATAGAGTACAGTTGAGCACTATCATGTTGTCTTTGTCTAGCAGGGTCATAGCATTGATGTGATAGGCTGTGTGTGCATCATTTTGTCTGTCTGCCATCTGCTACAGATTGGTTTCATTATCTCCACATTGATGATGTGCAAAAAATATTTTCTGAGAGGCATAGCCAAAGGGTAAATAGCAAGTCTAGCTGGGTTGCTGATCCAGTGGCTGCTGGATGGGGTCTTGCCAGTGCTTTCATTTCAAGCAAAGAGTCAGAAAGTCTCTGAACCCTGACTAGCTGCTTGGCGACCTGTGTCACTTGCAATGAAGTTGATAAACTTGAAGCGCTGCAGAAGAAAAGTTCTGAGGTGGCCATAATCAAAGGCAGTGTCACCCTTGGAAATCAACCACTTAAAGATGTGAGGAAGGAGTTCCTCAGGAGAGATTATGAGTACATAGTCAGCCTGAGAAATAGTGTTCGTTACCCTCTTGAGGCTGAATTGTACCTCAGCTCATCAAAACCAAGTGGAAACATTGATTAATGAGAAGATGGAGAGTTTGACCTACACTGCTGCAACAAAAGGACTATTGCATAGTGTGTTGTTGTCAGACTGCATGCCGAAGGCTGAGTAGCTGCAGGAGGGCAGGGGCTGTTACTAAATCATTCTTGGGTCACCAATGCAGCTATCAGCTACAGAGTTCTTTGTGGTGAGAGAGGACAAGTAACAAGTATGGAGTCAACTCAGCAACTGATTATATATATATATATATATATATATATATATATATATATATATATATATATATATATATATATATATATATATATATATATATATATATATATATATATATATAATATATATATATATATATATATATATATATATATATATATATATATATATATATATATATATATATATATATATATATATATATATATATATATATATATACACACACATACAGGCAACCCCTGTTTAACGAAGGTTCACACAACGAAATTTCGCTACAACGAAGGTTTCATTTTACTACCATCTGCTCGTTTAACGAACACCAAACTCGCTTTAACGAAGTTTTATCCAGGTAATTTTTTTCCAAATTTGAAAGCCCCACCATATCACGCAAGCTGACAGGCTTTTGAATACACCAGGAGCTGCTGGTACTAAGGCCTGCCTCAGGAAAAATCCTGGGACACCTATACAATAAAGATCAAGATCAAGCCTCTCGTGGACAACACGCGCAACACTCACTCCCCAGTCAAAACA
Source organism: Portunus trituberculatus (assembly GCF_017591435.1). Lineage (NCBI taxonomy): Eukaryota > Metazoa > Arthropoda > Malacostraca > Decapoda > Portunidae > Portunus > Portunus trituberculatus. The sequence continues at coordinate 11,805,953 of NC_059302.1, read as the reverse complement.
TAACAGCGTCAGCAGCAGCTTGTCTTCCCTAGCTCAACTTACCACCAAAATGCCCTGCAATTGGCCTAGTGTTCGTAAGAAGACCAGGAAGTCTCTTACTCTCCAAATGAAGCTAGATATTATTCACAGACATGAGAGGCCAGAAAACTATAGCAGTGCTGGCCACCATCTTGACTCCATATTATACTGTCTCTATTTTCAAGTCAGCAGACTCTATTAAGAAGGCTGGTGAGACCGTATCTTCCTTGCAAGCTAAAAGAACCACCTGAACTCGTGACTCTACAATGGATAAAATGGAAAGCCTTGTGGAAATGTGGTACATAAGTTTTGTATGCAGTACAATGATGCGCACTTTGTTTACATTCCACAGGTTGCCGGTTAGTGTCTTTCCGTTTCACTCTTCCTCCCTTCATAAAGTTAAGATCATCAACATTATAAAGTTACGTACATACATATATTAGTGTACATTATAATGACTTAAATTAAACTACCTAAATGTTTAACTTCATAATTTTTACTTTCATTAAACGTTTCACTGTACTATGATGCACTCGCTTTGCTTACTCTCAATGGAAGTTCAAATCAGGGGTTAAACTTGTTATAATCGGTTCGCTTAATGAAGTTTCGCTTAACGAAGTGTTTTTAAGGAACGTAACTCCTTCGTTAAATGGGGGTTGCCTGTATATATATATATATATATATATATATATATATATATATATATATATATATATATATATATATATATGCAACCCCCGCTTAACCCGTACAGTGTCAGCAGATCTGAGACTTTGTGATTTTGCCAGTGCTGGCCACATCATGTTTTTTTTTTTTTTTTTTTTTTTGCTAAACCAGTCTTAAATGATGTGAAACAAATGAAAATGACAGTCATTCCTCCCTGAACTGACTGGAAGTGGTATTAATTTGTGCGAGATGTTTTTGCGCTAAGGTTAGTGACTTAGCAAAGCCGTATGTGACTAGTTCATTCACTTTCTCGTTTCTCACCAGTCGATCTCCGAGTTGGACACATGCATAATATCGTTCCTGAGTTGAAAGAAAAACAACATATCATGTTTTGCTGTCTGGGAGTGTTTGTGGCTAAAAATAGACACGAGATATCACTAGGAAGTGTTGCCTTTCGCGGTGTAAATATTTTCCGAGTAATATGTACTTGTTTTTTCCTTATAACAAAGCGATTGGAAAATTCTTATTTATGTCATACAAAGTTTTCACTACAACAATATAACAGTTACCAAAAACATCTGAAATGATAAGAGTAAATAATGGAAGTTACGCTGCATTCATATTAGCGAAGTTGAGGCGTCAGTTTCCCGCTACACTGAGCTGAAGGCAGCAGAAACTGCTGAAGTTCAGATATTTAATAAATAAATACAGAAAACATTCATGTTAGCAGGGACGAGGAGGCAGCATGAGCAATGTCTACAGTGCATGATGGCAGTATAATGGTAGGTTTTGAAGACGCAATACCTCCGAAAACACGAGGAAGCTCGCCGACGTATCTCATACGTCTCTGACGCCCAGTTCGCTCAGAGTTAGCCGATGTATCTCGTACGTCTCTAATGCTGTACGGGTTAATAAAGAGGTTACGTTCCTAAAAAAACACTTCTTTAAGCGAAACTTCGTTAAGCAAACCGATTATAACAAGTTTAACCCCTGATTTGAACTTCCATTGAGAGTAAGCAAAGCGAGAGTGCATCATAGTACAGTAAAAGGTTTAATGAAAGTAAAAATTATGAAGTTAAACATTTAGGTAGTTTAATTTAAGTCATTATAATGTACACTAATGTATGTATGTACGTAACTTTATAATGTTGATGATCTTAACTTTATGAAGGGAAGGTGAGTGAAACGGGAAATACACTAACCGGCAACCTGTGGAATGTAAACAAAGTGCGCATCATGGTACCGCATACAAAACTTATGTACCACATTTCCACAAGGCTTTCCATTTTATCCATTGTAGTCACAAGTTCAGGTGGTTCTTTTAGCTTTCAAGGAAGATGCGGTCTCACCAGTCTGCTGACTTGAAAATAGTAGACAGTAGATGGAGTCAAGATGGTGGCAAGCAATGTTATTAGTTTTCAGGCCTCTCTCTTGTCTGTGAATAATACCCAGCTTCACTTTGAGAGTAAGACACTTCCTGGTCTTCTTAGGAACGTTACGCCACATTGTAGGGCTTTTTGGTGGTGACGCTGTTATGTTTTGACTGGGGAGTGAGTGGTGCACGTGATCTTGATCTTGATCTTGATGCTACAGGTGATGCAGAATTTCTTCCGAGTCAGGCCTTTGTATCGGCAGCGCCTGTGTTGTCCACGAGAGGCTTGATCTTGATCTTTATTCTACAGGTGTCTCAGGATTTCTCCTGAGGCAGGCCTTAGTACCAGCAGCTCCTGGTGTATAGAAAAGCCTGTCAGCTTGCATGATATGGTGGGGCTTTCAAATTTGGAAAAAATTACCTGGAAAAAACTTTATTAAAGCGAGTTTGGTGTTCGTTAAACGAGCAGATAGTAGTAAAACGAAACCTTTGTTGTAGCGAAATTTTGTTGTGTGAACCTTCGTTAAACGGGGTTGCATATATATATATATATATATATATATATATATATATATATATATATATATATATATATATATATATATATATATACAGGCAAACCTCGCTTAACAAAGGGATCTGTTCCTTAAAAACCCTTCGTTAAGCGAATCGATTATAACAAGTTTAACCCTGACTTGAACTTCCATTGAGAGTAAACAAAGCGAGAGTGCATCATAGTACAGTGAAAGGTTTAACCCCTTCAGTACCGGATGTGTGTTTTGTGACACGTGCATGTCACGCGCCAGGAACCGAGCGTGCTCCCCGCGACACGCACATGCCATGGTTATAAGCTGTGTGTATTGAGGGCTCTCAAGGCCTCAGTTTCTGGGTTATTTCTACCCATGTGGTGGCAAGTGTCTGTGTTTACAAACATAAGGCTGCAGCCATTCGTGGGACGGTTTGAAACATCATAAACTTTGACCAATGAGTTATTGTCAGTGCTGTGACGTAATTTGTGAAGACCAATCATCATATTATATTTTTTTTATACATCATATTTTCTGACCTACGTATGGCAACACATGCTTGTCGAGTGCCGCAATGTTCAGTGCTGCCTGAAGTTTTTTTTTGTGGTAGCACACATGGATTTACTTCACAATTATGGATATCTCTACAACTGACGGTGAAGATGAATATGATGGTGGGACAATAAGTGAATTTGAGGGATCTGATGACTCAATGGAAGGTGATGATACTTTGTTTGATCCTGAAGCTATCAGTGATGTAGAGAGTGATGCTAGTAGCGGCGACGAGAGTATTGAGACGTCTGCAAGCAGTGGCCTGTCATGCAGCTCTCCTGCCTCACCCCCTACAGCTGCTGGTAGACAAACAGATTTCACACTTCTTTCAGACCTATTCTCTGACACCAGACCTAACCCTCTACCTACATGTAACACTGATTTTCCTGATGTATATCCTAGTATTATTCTACATCGTGAAGCCAGTGCTATGAGTGATCTAGACTGTTTTCAGTTATTCATGGGGAAAGATGTGATTGCTGCTCTGTGTCTCTGGACCAACACACGTGCTGCATATTTTTTTTTACTCAAATGACATGTTGTGGGGTTTCTCTGATAGAAAACATAAAAATAAATAATATAGTGTGAACAGGGTGTTTGTGAGAAGAAGCTGAAGACTACCGCACGGACAATGCGGAAGAGTGCATGGGTAGTCGGTTCGGCAGCGAAACGTCTTGTTTACATAAGGTTGACAGATCGGTAACAATGGGGTTAATGAAAGTAAAAAATCATGAAGTTAAACATTTAAGCAGTTTAATTTAAGTCATTACAATCAACCCTCGGCTATCGCGACTTCAGCTATCGCGCTTTATTGCTATCACGCACCCATGAAAAGCTGTTAAAATTTCATTATCGAGACCTCAGATGCCTGCTATCGCACGCCCAGCCATGACATCACGGGATATATGAGCGCTCATTGGCCAAAACCGCCTACCCGCCAAGATCAATTCGGCTATCGCGTTTTCGGCTATGGCGCGGCTATTTCCGCCCCAACTGGGCGTGATAGCCGAGGGTTAAGTGTATAATGTACACTAATGTATGTATGTACGTAATTTTATAATGTTGATGATCTTAAATTTATGAAGGGAGGGAGTGAAACAGGAAAGACACTAACCAGCAACCTGTGGAATGTACACAAAGGCCGCATCATTGTATCACATATAAAACTATGTACCACATTTCCATGAGGCTTTCCATTGTAGAGTCATGAGTTCAGGTATTAGGATTAGGCTTATGTTTATAAATGCAAAGTGATTCAGCAATTCTCATTTGAGATAATGTCTTGGCTTCATAAAAAATGTTGAAATCCTGTTCACTAAAAAGCATGATCTAACCCTCCTGAGTGGTTTCTTATGACAGAGAAGCTTGGATCTGAGATCTGTTTGCCTGTCTTTTTTTTTTTTTTTTTTTCTTTTATGTTACGGCCTATAGCACCTGTAGGCACACTTGAAGAGTGGGGAAGTGCTGTTCAGCTACCGCCCATTAGTGGCACAGGCAATTTTATTTATAGTAGTACCCATATTAGGGCCCATATCACCACCCAAGCACATCTTTGGTGTAACCACCTAGAACCTGGGTATCATAGTGATATGTAGGTAACTTTATACCACTCGACAAATGGCATAGTTTCAAAGCAGTATGTGGTGGGATTCGAACCTATGCATGGACATCTGCTCGATGCTACACTCACCACCTTATCCAAACACACACATAATTTCAAGTTGCTAAAACAGCTTCTATGAAGTTTGTAACCATAGAAGTGCAAAACCAAGGAACATGTATTTTATTTACAGGGTGAATATTTGTATAACAAAAGCTGCCTTAATAGACACAAAGTATATACTACTTGAATTCATACTATTAACTCACAATAAGGAGAGAGAAATCAGTGTGCCAGGGAGTACCCACCATTGGTCCATTGGTGTCAATAATCTGGACGCATGGAATGGCAGTGGTGCCCTGCTGCTGGTAGCCCACCACTCGCACCATGACAGACTTCCACTTGGAGGCATAAGTAAGCTCTTCAAACGTGTCGGCGGCCTCCTCACTCTGGCCACTTCTGTAATGTGAGAACACAGAGAATGAAAGTACAAAAATTGTAAGATTTACAGAACCAAAATATAAATACACCTTTATTTAGCATTAACTTCTCATAACAAGCAACAAACAAACAAAAAGGCTGTGTGGTGTAAAAGATTGTGTGTAAGAAAGATGGAGCTGGAAGCTGACAAATTTTTCGAGTGATTAAGATGAACGAATCAAACCTTTGTACTAGTGAAGGCATCAGTTTGGGTGGCTAGACTGAAAAAAAATTGTGCCCCCCCCCCCATCAGTCAAAACAACATAAGTAAGGGACTCTTGTATCTCCATGATCAGACTGTACTTGGGGAAAAAAGACTCATGCACACTGACAATTAGTTGAACTGTCTATATCTTGCTTCCTCTAAATCAATATATGATATTTTTACCAGAACACAGTTTCACAAAACTTACTCAGGACTAATATTTGCCAAAAAACACTCAATGGCTTGAAAACTGAGTTTCAAGAAATCTGTTCGTAGCTCACACACATTGTTCATTTGAATGGTTTCTGTATCACCAAAGTCAACATAATACACATTAACTTCACTCTGCTGAGGATCTTCCTCATTGTGTGAAAAGCTGCACACTTTCCCTCTGTACCAGGAATCATCATATGGAAACTTGGCAGCAACTATACTGTCAACAGTGACCTGAAATGAGAACAAAATAAGTAATTTGCAAAGATACATTTCAAGTGGCTAAGTTCACTCATTAAAGGGGAAATTCAGTTCTTGTGATGCAGTATCGTTTTTTTTGGCTCTCCTATCCTTATTTTTCACCTAATTGAATAATATTTACACACACTGTGTATTAATTTGTATTGCTTTTATACCGTAAGTATAATATAGATACCTTGGGTAGTTTTTGTGCAAAAATTTTTTTTTGGCGATGAAAAGATTTTCAAAATAACAAAATAAAATCATAACTAATAGTAGTATGGTAATATCTTCTTGATCAGGGGTAATAGACATAATGATAAACAAATGTGACTCGGCATACACAAAAACTAAGTTACAACAATTTCATTACACTACAAAACAAAAAAAATTTCTTTTTATATATTTTGATTTCAAAACTCTGCCTTGAATTTAATTGAAGGAATTTGATCATGGCCATAGTCACGTTTGTAAAGATGAGGTTGATGATAATTTTGATGCAAGAATTTTTAAAACCAGTCAATTACTGAAAAGGTTATTCAACAATATACACACAAAAAGAGAAAGTTTGGAAAAACTCATTTTCCTGTGAACATCTTCAATATGCCCATACAACTCCCTCCAGCACACACTAAATACAAATATTTACTCACATAATTCTTCAACATCTTGGAGGTGGCAGGGGTTGTTTTGATAGTATGAGGCAATGGATAGCATATAAAAAGTACCTACACAAGGTGAGTTTTCTCTTGTCTGGTGGGCTTCTAGCTCCTGGTCCTGTTTTTATCATATTAATATAACTTTATAACATATAATGGATATATTTATATCCATTATGAAAATAACATATTCTATGAATATAACTGGAGCCAAGCCCCCCAGGAAGAACGTATTTTGAAGTTAGTACTCGTTATTTCCGAGGTAACTGTTTCCACACTCACACTTCATAATATTGACCAATTTTTTGTAACCTTTCCAATGATATCACTATTAGAGAATCATCATCACTCATTTGGTAGGCCTGCCTCTCCTACTGTGGTAATAGGCTGTGTCTGTAGCTTGCTACAGACATGTAATTTTTTTTTTTTTTTTTATGTGGAGATTTGAGGAAAAAGCAGCTGATTCACATCTCCCCTCAGTTCTCCACCTTCTCAAGGCTCTCTGGTGACTTATTTCCCTCTTCACCTTTCTTTTAGCACATATACGTAGCATTGTCAATTTTAGGAGAAAAAAAAAAAAAAAAAAGTTGATGGAGTTTTGCACTTTGGGGTGGGGGCCTGGGGGGGTGAATGTGACAATGCTGCTGGGTTTTCCTCCAAGTCACAACTGAATTTCCTCCTTAAGATATAATATAATAAACTTAACTAAGGCCCAGTGAGCTGGAACTTTTCTAGACATTTTCAAGAACTGCACATGCACTTGGGAACAAGACTTGAAAGCCTAAAAAAGATAGTATTTCACTGGAAGGACACAGGCTTAAGATACAAAGCATCCTGCATTAGTAGGCCATTCACACTGCATCCCATATAAGAATGGTCACTCACACCACCCTGACCAAAACCAAGACAACTGTCTCTACAGCACTCCACAGAGGTCTTAACTTTCACTTGGGAGTGGGTAAATGTCCTGTCAGTAAGGTTGAAACAGCACCTAGTAATGACACTACTGAATAATAGAGAGAGAGAGAGAGAGAGAGAGAGAGAGAGAGAGAGAGAGAGAGAGAGAGAGAGAGAGAGAGAGAGAGAGAGAGAGAGAGAGAGAAGGGGGAGGGTTGCAAGTGGATAACAGTTGTTAGAAATTATACCTTTTCTAGTTCATGTAGGTCTCTGTTTTCCTCATTACTGTAATATTCTGTCATTTCTGTCACCAGCTTGTCTAGGTCAATGGCCCGGGGACTCACAACCTGGAATGTAATGTTTCATTACAAAATCTGCATATTACTGTAGGTAACTGAAGTGTTAGTGAAGTACAGCGGTACCTCTAGATACGAAAGCTTCTGTATACGAAAATTTCATTTTACGGAATGATATGTGAAGATTTTTTCGCTTCATAATACAAAAAATTACTCAGCATACGAGATACAAAACAAAACTCAAAATTCCTGCGTGCAGAAAATTTTTAAATTCTTGCCTTTAGAAACTGAAAAAAATAAATATACACCGTATTTTACGGCTTGCAAGACGCTCCATCTTGGAAGATGCACCCTAATATTTGAAAGAAATTTCTACGAAAAAAAAGTCATTCTCATACAAGAACATTCACCATATACCCGACCACTGAACACAAAAACATCAGAAGCAAGGAGTCTGCAAAATACTATTGTTTCAGTACTCATTACAATATTAGCTTGAGCACTCTACAAATTTAAAACTATGTAAATAAAAACACCATAGGTAAATACATATACACAGTGAAACAGTTCATCTCTTTTTCTTGTTTTAGTGGCTGGCGACGGCATGTATTGGACGTATTGTTTACATTACGGAATCACTTGTCCGATCACCGAAACTGAACGCTTCAGTAATACAGTTCGTATTTATTTTATTTTGCAATCGTGCTTCACAGGCTTTATCATTGTGAATATAATTCACAAGTGGAGTTTTGACTCTTGCTTGAACAAGTAAGCCATTTGAATGTTCTATTAATAAAAGTATAAAGGCACCTGGCATGTGTGTGCGTTTGTCTGCACGTGTGTGTTGCTATGAGACGAGAGCGGGCCATTTTCTCAACATGCCGAGTAGGCTGCAGGAAGGATTAGGGTATTGGAAATACTTGTAACAGCTAATAATAATAATTTTAAGTGTTTTGTAAAGTTAAGTGTTAATGTTTCCTGCCATTCTCTATATTTTCTGCCGTTTGCCCTCCTCCTCTGCCGCCACTTTCGCTTTCGGACATCACCTCACTCGAAAGGCAAGGTTCCACATTTTCGTATTATTATTTTTCATTTATTATTGCATTATGTTCTATTATCTACTTCATTACAGGTATTAACGGTTAGGTTAGGTATATTGAATGATTCAAATGTATTTGGCTCTTATTTCATTATGGTTTTACCCTTATTATAAAATTTAATGTGGTATTTTCATAGGGGTTGGAACGAATTAGGCGATTTACATGTAAAACGCGACTCATTATACGAAAAAATCATGATACGAAAGCCACTCCAGAACTAATTAATTTTGTATCTAGAGGTACCACTATATTCCTATGAATCTTAAAAATTAAGGTAGTCATTGAAATAATGTAGGATGAAAGTGCATGTGTGTGTGTTTACTTATGACATTGTGATATCATTCCAAAGCTAATCAGTAAACACTTACACAACAAATAAAAGCTAAAATATTTCTATTATATGAACCACTAATACTAGCAAATGGAATATAATCTGCCATCATGTCTGTTCTTTGCCATCCTAAAAGTACATTAGTAATATACAAGAACGTCAGCCCAAGGTAGAAGGAATTGTCTGAGATAGGCAGGACAAAGTTGGAAAGGCTAGATATCAATCCCAGTAAAAAAAAAAAAAAAAAAAAAAAAATATATATATATATATATATATATATATATATATATATATATATATATATATATATATATATATATATAAAAGCCTACTATTTCAACTCTAAAAACATGCATATATTTTTATACTGGAATATTAAATAGTATTTCTTCAATCTAAATACAATATACATATATCATGTTGATAGTTTGCACTCTAGCAACAATCCTCAACTTTAAAGTCACTGTCGTGCTCCTCTTGATTCTTCTCTAGCTTCTTCTTCCTCTTCTTCAATAACAGCAAGTGCAAGTGAAATTCCAGCATGAAACACAGGCTGAGGTATAAGTGGCATGTTTATGTTCTGGTTTGTTTTGATTAGACTTGGTTTTTGTTGCTGGGCCAAAGCACATCAAGAATGCAGACAGCTTGTGTGTCATAACATCCCTGGTTTCATTCATACTATGAATCATGGCCAGTGTTCTGCATAATTATCATAGGCCAGTGTGATATCCCATTTAGTGTTGCCAATGTGTGAACCATCCCACCTACAGTATTTTACGACTTGCAAGACGCTGCATCTTGGAAGACGCACCCTAATATTTTAAAGAAATTTCTAAGAAAAAAAAGTCAATCTCATACAAAAACGCATTCACCATATACCCGACCACTGAACACAAAAACATAAGAAGCAAGGAGTCTGCAAGACACTATTGTTTCACCACTCATTACAAATTTGCTGGAGCACTCACCACAAATTTACAATTAACTATGTAAATACATACACACAGCGAAGCAGTCCATCTCTTCTTGTTTTAGTGGTGGGTGACAGCAAGTATAGGACGTATTGTTTACATTACGGAGTCACTTGTCCGATCTCCAAAACCAAACGCGTCAGTGTTGCAGTTCTTATTTATTTTATTTTGCAATCGTGCTTAACAGGCTTTATCAATGTGAATATAATTCACAAGTGGAGTTTAGACTCTTGCTTGAACAAGTAAGCCATTTGGATGTTCTATTAATAAAGGTATAAAGGCACCTGGCATGTGTGTGCATTCATGTATATGTATGTGTGTGTTGCTATGAGACAAGGGAGCGGCCTGTTTTCTCCACACCAAGTAGGCTCCAGAAAGGATTATGGTATTGGAAATACTTGTAACAGCTAAGTACTGAGTTTAAATAATTTCAAAGGTTGAATTAAATAGTACAGGCAACCTCCGCTTAACGAAGGGGTTACGTTCCTCAAAAACCCTTCGTTAAGCGAAACTTCGTTTAGCGAACCGATTATAACAAATTTAACCTCTGACTTGAACTTCCATTGAGAGTAAACAAAGCAAGAGTGCATCATAGTACAGTGAAAGGTTTAATGAAATTAAAAATATGAAGTTAAACATTTAGGCAGTTTAATTCAAGTCATTACAATGTACACTAATGTATGTATGTACGTAACTTTATAATGTTGATGATCTTAAATTTATGAAGGGAGGGAGAGTGAAACAGGAAAGACACTAACCAGCAACCTGTGGAATGTAAACAAAGGGCACATCATTGTATCACATACAAAACTTATGTACCACATTTCCACAAGGCTTTCCATTTTATTCATTGTAGTCACGAGTTCAGGTGATTCTTTTAGCTTGCAAGGAAGATATGGTCTCACCAGCCTTCTTAACAGAGTCTGCTGACTTGAAAATAATAGAGACAGTAGATGGAGTCAAGACGGTGGCGAGCAATGCTATTAGTTTTCTCGCCTCTCTCGTGTCTGTGAATAATATCCAGCTTCACTTCGAAAGTAAGAGACTTCCTGGTCTTCTTAGCAACGCTAGGCAACATTGCAGAGTGTTTTGGTGGTAAGTTGAGCAAGGGAAGATGAGCTGCTGCTGACGCTGTTGTTTTGAACTAGGGGGGAGTGAGTGGTGCGGGTGTTGTCCACGAGATGTGCTAGTGTATTCAAAAGCCTGTCAGCTTGCGTGATACGGCGGGGCTTTCAAATTTGGAAAAAATTACCTGGATAAAACTTTGTTAAAGCAAGTTTGGTGTTCGTTAAACGAGCAGATGGTAGTAAAATGAAACCTTTGTTGTAGCAAATTTCGTTGTGTGAACCTTTGTTAAGCGGGGTTTGCCTGTACTTAAGCTAACATAATAATGACTCAACATACAAATCCAGGTCGCTATAGGTCAAGTGTCCAAGCTCACTTGAGGCTGGGTGTTGCCTTACAATAGAAAATTCATCTTGGAAGATGCATTAGTATTTTTCAGGGTATTTTTAAGGAAAAAAGTACGTCTTGTAAGCCGTAAAATACAGTAATCATCACAGGTATTTAATCCTCATCACCAACAACATTCTACATAGAGGGAAGCAGTAATGGGAGAGTGGCAGCTATCTCATCAAACGCCTTTTTGCATAAGCTTTTTTGCCGTAGAATTCACTTTTAGGGTCTCAGATGTGCTCTTTTCCCTCACCAACTCCAAAATCTTCTCTACATTGTCGCCACTTTTTCAAACCCTTCTCTGTGACATCACAATGTAAACAAAGTCACAAATAGACTGAGCAAGACCAACATGTTGGTCTTGTTTTACAACTGGTTTTTCCAGTTGCTAGGCACCAATATTCAGTTGGAAACTCTACCAACTTGAAATTTCAGTGGCAAATTTACACATGTGAACCCGCCTTAAGTGGAATGGTGATGCAAGGATTAGCAGGATTAGTTTTGAAGCAGGTAGTTCACAGCAGGTAATCCACAAATGGGCAACACTAAGTGATGAATGTGGAAATGGAGGGGCCTGTACATCACATAACACCTAACAAGACTCAGAAACAACTACCACGTCCAACGACAGCACCAAGCCTCTTACCTGCAGCCAGAAATGAGTAGCAGAGTTCACTGCAGACACATATGCCTCAATGAATTTGTCACTGCTTGGGGATGACAGGACCTCCTGGTGAACACTGCCATTGCTGCACAGGGAGGACTGAAAGAAATCTACTGTTAGCTGAATCACCAATAAAAATATAACAAATTCTTCTTTCATGCTGACTTCCTGTTATCATTGTCTTTACTATGGGATACAAAGATTCTTAGGTGAAGGGTTATGGAGCCTCTTCAGGTACCTCTGGAGACATGCAGGTAGCACGGATATGTGAATTCTAGGATTAAAGTGTTGCAAGTAATCACAAAACTTGGATATCCAGAAATGAAATAAAATCTTTGTCTTATAATGATGGAGAAACTTTACAAAAGGTAGACCAACTCACCTGACTTGCTTCACTGTCCTGTGTTCCTTGGCGTCCTCGAAAACGTAGAGACATTTTATTGGCAGATGCACTTATTTTTTGCCTGTATTCCTCTGCCTCAGCCACCTGTGGGTAAATGGGCAGTTATTACCATAACAAACATTACAATTATGCATTTTCTGAGAATGTATACATAGTCCTCTTTAATTATAAAGTAAGAACATTCAATAATTGGAAGAACTATGATTAATTTTGTTTTAAATTTACAGCTAGCCAAACTCCTCCAATGTCTATCCAGTGTTGAAGCAATAATTGGTGAGAGGAAGGCATAAAGATGGGGTTGGAAGGAGCAGACACCTCTCACCTCCCCCTAAACAAATCATCTCCCTTCCATCAATGAATATTTTGATTGAAGCTCACAATTTAAAGTGTTTTATGGTTACAATCTTGCCAGTCTAGACCATACTAAGACCTAACAGGAGTGTGGCTAACTGTAAATCAAAATAATCAAAGCATTAGAGAACAATGTGATGGAGGTTGTCAGTCTGCTACAGAAAAGCTTAAATTGTGTGCCTGATGTATGGCAGCACCAACATACAGTTTTAGATATACATCCTAAATATCTATACTAATATTTCCTAATGTATGTTACATAATACTGAAATGGTGCTTAATTAACTAACCACTTTTGACTTACTGCACCACTAGAGGACATATTGTGCTGCTAAAAATTACATGTCAAACTGGGATACAGTTTTGCCTTGCATAAATACATACTCCAAATAGATACTAGTGCTATATACACATCTGTAAAAGCCTACATTATTAGAGGAGATATGAAGAATTTCAATTTGGAGTTTGAATAATACTATTGTGGGATGGTTATATGCTCCTGATGACACCTACCAAATTACTTATTGGCTTATGTATATCACTAAAATGTGCTCTTATCCATTTCTAAACCATATAATCAAGAAAGTACTTTTCATAATACTGAACACATTAGCAAAGTCTCCCCAAACAGTATACTAACAATTGTAGGTTTCTGCACAGTAAGATGTGTTCCATGTGCTTGTAGATGAATATACAATTCTTATTTTAAGTATATACAATTAATCCTGTCTCACAGACAGAGAATGTTGAAACCTGTAGTGGTAAAGAAATTTTAATAAACTTTTAAAAGATACACACTGATGGCATTAGATAGTCACGCTATGTTAACACTAGTGTTAAGTCATTCAGACACCACAAGCATATCTGTAATGAGTCAAGCGAGTCAAGCATGCAAATACTACCGATCTCCACATGCAACTTTTACAAACTTGTTTTAAGAAGCTAATCAACATTAAAGAGAATTTACACTAAAGAATATGAAATGAAAGGCAAAATATTTGGGTAAGTAGTTTTAAATGTAAGTCAAGAGCAAACTACTGAGGGGACTCGTTCAGCAATCCTCAGAGGAACAGGATCATAAGACAGTACCTTCTCCAGAAGCTGTATCTTGGCCGCCTCAATCTGCTCTTTGCTGCCCTTGAGAATTATCCGCCTCATATCCTCTGCCATATTCACATCAAATAACATAAAGTAGTGCAACATGCTCAAAAAAAAAAAAAAAAGAAAAAGAAAACACATACATATATGTAACTAATTATGCAAAGGAAATAAACAGTAATAAGGAAATGCATGTCAGTGTCATTGGCCATCAAGGGTAACAAAAACAAAAGAAATAGAGTCTTTACCACTTGTTTACAAGTTTCTGTGAGTTTTCAACAACCAAATCACTTCATGCATAACTAAAGACACTCGATGGACTGATTATCAGCAATTAGGTTTACGGCTGTAAATGCAAAAGTTGTCACTTGTGTATTTGGTGACAAAATCTGGCTCAGTCACTAACTATACAATACTTATGCTTTACTAATCTCTGGTATACTAAGCTGATTTTTCTCTTCAAGCAAATAGTCAAGACCAGATGCTTTAATAATATCTTTAATAAGAAATTAAGATATGAAAAAAAAAAAACATCTGTTCTTTATATTCCTTGTTATAGGTAAGAGGCCACTCTACAATTTCTAGAAAAATTATGATGCAGAAAAAAAAAAAAAAAAATTCTTTTCTTCACATATCTTAAATAATTGTGGCACATCTTGTGCCCAAATATGAAGCTTTATTTGGATGAAATATCAAAATCCATCAACTGCAATGCTTCTCAAGACTCAATATGGTCACAAAGAGAAACTAAATCCTAACTTTTCAATAAGCAACATACATGATGCATATATGCCACATATGTTGTCTCAGTAGAAACTTGCTTCAGTGAAATAGAGGCAAAGAGTGAGTAACAACATGACCAGTAATATATATATATATATATATATATATATATATATATATATATATATATATATATATATATATATATATATATATATATATATACACACAGGCAATCCCTGCTTAACAAAGGGGTTATGTTCCTAAAATCCGATTATAACAAGTTTAACCCCTGACTTGAACTTCCATTGAGAGCAAACAAAGCAAGAGTGCATCATAGTACAGTGAAAGGTTTAATGAAAGTAAAGATTATGAAGTTAAACATTTAGGCAGTTTAATTTAAGTCATTATAATGTACACTAATGTATGTATGTATGTAACTTTATAATGTTGATGATCTTAAATTTATGAAGGGAGGGAGAGTGAAACAGGAAAGACACTAACCAGCAACCTGTGGAATGTAAACAAAGGACGCATCATCATACAAAACTTATGTATCACATTTCCACAAGGTTTTCCATTTTATTCATTGTAGTCACGAGTTCAGGTGATTCTTTTAGCTTGCAAGGAAGATATGGTCTCACCAGCCTTCTTAATAGAGTCTGCTGACTTGAAAATAGTAGAGACAGTAGATGGAGTCAAGATGGTGGCGAGCAATGCTATTAGTTTTCTCGCCTCTCTCGTGTCTGTGAATAATATCCAGCTTCACTTTGAGAGTAAGAGACTTCCTGGTCTTCTTAGCAACACTAGGCGACATTGCAGGGTGCTTTGGTGGTAAGTTGAGCGAGGGAAGACTAGCTGCTGCTGACGCTGTTATTCTATATGGTACTCTGTCAAAAGTCTTTGTAAAATCTAAATACACTGCATCTATCCATCTATCTCTCCCTTGTACCTCATCATTACTCTTGCATAGAATCTTAGTAAATTTGTTATAAATGATCTTCCTTTCTTAAATCCAAATTGAGAGTTATTTATGATTTCATTTTCCTTCAAAATATTCCAGCCATTTCTCTTTGATCACAATTTGACAGATTTTTTTCCTACAATGCTAGTCAGTGACACTAGTCTTAAATTTAGGGGCTCAGTCATTTTCCCTCCTTTGTATATAGGGACTATATTTGCCCTTTTTCATTTCCCTGGTACTTTACTTTCTAACAAAGAGCTGTTAATCACATCCCCAAATTGATTCAACCAGCTGTTCTCTACATTCTCTCAATGTCCATCCTGACACTCCATCTGGCCCCATTGCTTTCCTTACATCCACCTTTTCTGATAATTTGCTAATTTTCTTTTTATGCACCATAACATTTCATAACCCTTCCTGCATCACTTTGTCAATTGGTTCTATAAAATCTCCCTCTACATTAAATACTGATTTAAAGCTCTCATTCATAAGTTTACTCATTTCTTCTGTTGTTTCATATACCCTATTTCTCTTAATTAACTTCCTTTATCTTTTTTCTTTTTAGCTTCTATACATCTGGCATTGTATCAAATGTATATACTTTTCTTTACTCTATAGATAGGTACATATTTCTTCACTCCTTCACTATATTTCTGTAGGAATATTTCATATTTCCCCTGTATTGTCCTTCCACTCATAATGTTCCTCCATTCAATATCAGAAAAAAAATTCTTAAGTTTTCAAAATCTGCTCTTGCATAATCTAATCTCTCTATTTTGTAGTCTTCTATGTATCTTATCCCATTCTCTTCCTGAATTTCCAATACTTATATTACATGATCACTTCTTTCCATTGGACTAAGGTATTGTATGCTGGGAGGGGGATCTGACTTCTTTGTGAACACTAGGTCAAGCAACAATGGTTCTTCTTCCTCCTCTGTACTGTGTTGACTCCTCCACCCACTGGTCCATTGTATTTACTATGGTCAACTGTCACACCTCCTCACTCCATTGTCCAGCATTATCCATTATTTACATCTCTCTCTCTAGTTTACTCTTTCACAGTTAAAGTTTCCTACTAATAGTTTTCTTCCATCTCTTCTTATCATGCTATCTAGGCACTTTATCACCTCTCTTTGCATATCCTTATGTTCCTCAGTTCCCCATGTATTTGTCTTAGGTGGCACATACGTAACTATGATTTTCCTTTTCTTCAATTCCTCTGTTTTGATTGTTACTTCCATTACTTCCACCATACCATCACCATATTGCACATCTTCCACATATATATTATCATGAACCATTATTAGCACTCCATCTCCCCCCCTTTTTTCCCTTCCTGTCTCTTCTCCAGCTATTATATCCCTCTTCTTTAAAGTTCATATGGATCTCCTCTTTTAGTTTTGTTTCAACTATGCACATTATTACATCCAGTCTTTTTCTTTCATATAATCTCTAACCTCCAACACACTGGATAACAACCAATCTATTTTAATATAAGTCACTCTTAATTTCTTGCCTCTACCATGACCTCCTCCTCCTTCCTAAGATACCACTTCTTTAGTCTCATATTTAGAATCCTCCGGTAGAATTTTTTTTTTCTCGATCTCCGTCCTTTCCTCGTATTTTCCTTAGCTTCATTTCTTAGCACTTTCTCCTTCTCCCTCTTTTCCATGTTCATTTCTCTTTTTATCCATATATCCTTAAATTCTGTATCATCGGCCAGTTTCCCTTTTCTTGTCATAATTTCTTCCACCACCACCTGTGATCTCATTGTCACTTTCATTGGTGTGTGTGTATTTACCTAGTTGTAGTTTTACAGGGCCTGGGCTTTATGCTCGTGTGGCCCCTTCTCCATATCTACACTTATCCAATCTTACTTTAAAAGTATGCACACTCGTTGCAGACACTACTTCTTCATTTAAACTGTTCCACGTCTCAATACATCTCTGCGGGAAACTATATTTTTTAATATATCTCAGACATCTTCCTTTTCTCAGCTTTTTACTATGCGATCTTGTGCTTCGGATGTCATATTCTTCTCTCAGGATCAGTTTCTCATTATCCACTTGGTCCATACCGTTGATCAATTTATAAACTTGTATCAGGTCTCCTCTCTGCCTTCTTTGTTCCAGGGTTGGTAGATCCATAGCCTTGAGTCTCTCCTCATATGTCATCCCTTCAAATTCTGGAACTATTCTTGTAGCTATTTTTTGTAGCCCCTCCAATTTCCTTATGTGTTTCTTTTTATGAGGGGTCCAAACTACTGCATATTCCAATCTGGGTCTTATTATAGTACTTATCAATTTCTTCATCATTTCTTTGTCCATGTAGTGAAATGCTACTCCAATATTCCTTAGCAAATTATATGTTTCTCTAAAATTCCTATCAATATGGCTTACTGGTTGATTGTTTTCTTCCATCGTCACTCCTAAGTCCTTTTCCTTTTTAACTTTCTCCAGTTCTACTCCATCTCCCATCTTATAGATTCCCACAGGTCGTCTTTCACTCTTTTCCATTTCCATGACATGGCTTTTGTTCACATTGAATTCCATTTCCCACTTCTTACTCCATTCCCAGATCTTATTTAGGTCTTCTTGCAGTATTTCACAATCCTCCTTTTGCTTTATAACTCTGCAGTTTCGTATCATCTCCAAACAGATTTATGCAGCTGTTCACTCCTTCTGGCATGTCGTTAATATAAATGAGGAAAAGTATTGGTGCCAATACTGACCCCTGTGGCACTCCGCTTTCTACTGCTCTCCACTTGGAGTGTGTGTGTGTGTGTGTGTGTGTGTGTGTGTGTGTGTGTGTGTGTGTGTGTGTGTATTTACCTAATTGTATTTACCTAATTGTAACATACGGGAAAGGAGCTATGCTCGTACTGTCCCGTCTCCATATCTACTAATGTCCAGCTTTTTCTTAAAATCATGAATATTCCTTGCGTTGACCACTTCCACGTCTAAACTATTCCATGCTTCCACCCTTCTATGAGGGAAGCTATATTTTTTCACATCTCTCCTATAAGTGGCCATTTTAGTTTTTTCCCATGCCCTCTCGACATTCTTTCATTCCACATACACAGATCTTCCCTATCCATTTTTTCCATGCCAATCATCACTCTGTATATTGCTATCAGGTCTCCCCTTTCTCTTCTGTTTTCCAGGGTCGGAAGTTGCATTCTGTTCAGTCTGTCTTCATAAGTCAAATCTCTTAAGTCAGGCACCATTTTGTTGCAGCCCTCTGTACTTTCTCTAGTTTCCTTATGTGTTTCTTTAAGTTCGAGCCCACTGTATTGTTGCATATTCAAGCCTTGGTCTTATCATTGCAGTAATTATTTTCTTCATCATTTCTTCATCTAAATATCTGAACGCCACTCTTATGTTCCTCAATAAGTTCAATACTTCTCCAATTATTTTGTTTATATGTCTCTCTGGCGATAGGTCATTGGTAATTGTCACCCCAAGGTCTTTTTCTTCATGACTGGTTTTATGTCTTCATTTCCTATCTTGTACATACTCCTGATTCTTCTTTCACTCTTGCCAAACTCTAATTTCTTGCATTTTGTCGTGTTGAACTCCATTTGCCATGTACAGCTCCATTTCCATATTCTGTCCAAGTCTTCCTGGAGTAGTTCGCAATCTTTGTCACATCTCACTTTTCTTAACAATTTTGCATCGTCTGCAAATAGGCTCACATAACTGGACACCCCATCCACCATGTCATTTATGTAGACCGCAAACATTACTGGTGCCAACACTGATCCCTGTGGAACTCCACTCTCCACCAAGCCCCATTCTGATGGTCTGTCCTTAATTATTGTTCTCATTTCTCTTCCTACCAAAAGTCTTCCATCCATTTTAGTAAACTGCCATGCACTCCTCCTACCATTTCAAGTTTCCAGATCAGTCTCCGGTGTGGTACCTTATCAAAGGCCTTTTTTAAATCCAGATATATTCCATCAGCCCAACCATCTCTTTCCTGTATTACATCTATCACCCTCGAATAGTAACATATCAGGTTTGTCGTGCATGAACGCCCTTTTCTAAAACCAAATTGACACTCACAAAGTATGTCATTTTCTCCAAGAAGTCTGTCCATCTATTCTTCACCACCCTCTCACACATCTTAGCTACCACACTTGTAAGTGACACTGGTCTATAGTTCAATGGGTCTCTCTTGTTACCTGATTTATAAATTGGGACAATGTTAGCTCTTTTCCAGTCTTGGGGCACTACACCTTCCCTTAATGAGGCATCAATTACTTCACAAACTTTTTCTGCCAGTTGCTCCTGCATTCTCTTAAAATCCATCCTGATACCCCATCAGGTCCCACAGCTTTTCTCACTTCTAAACTCCCCATCATATTCTTGATCTCCTCCACAGTTACTTGAAACTCCTTCATAATCCCTTTCTGTTCCATTACCAGTGGTTTGTCAAAAGCAGTCTCCTTTGTGAATACCTTCCGAAAGCATCCATTCATAGCCTCTGCCATTTCCTGGGATCCTCACTGCATACTCCATTTACTTCTAAACTTTCAATACTTTCTCTATTTTTGATGTTGTTGTTCACATGTCTGTAAAAAGCCTTGGTTGGTCTTTACATTTATCAATTATATCCTTTTCTTGTTTCTTTCTTTCTTCTCTTCTAATCAACACATATTCATTTCTTGCTCTTTTGTAACTTTCCCACTGCTTAATCCGTCTTTTCCTTCTCCACCTCTTCCATGCATCCTCTTTTCTTGTTCTAGCCTTTTCACATCTATCGTTAAACCAGTCCTGCTTTCCAACTTCTCTATGTTGTCTTATTGGTACAAATTTTTCTCACCTTCTTTGTATATTTTTATAAATTCCTTCCACTTTTCATTTGCTCCTTAGCACTCTTGAATTTCATCCAATTTGTCTCTTGAAAGAATTTCTTTAGGTTTCCAAAATCTGTCTTGGCATAATTCCATCTTCCCACTTTATATTCTTCATTTCTTCTAGATTTCTCTTCATCTATCACCTTGAACTCCAAAACTGCATGATCACTCTTTGCTAAAGGGCACTCCACCCTCATCTCCTCAATGACCATTGGCTCTGTACTAAAGACCAAGTCCAGTCTTGACGATGCTCCCTCTCCTCCAAACCTAGTATCTTCTTTGACCCACTGAGTTAACACATTTTCCATTGCCAGTGTCAATAGTGTATTTCCCCATGTTGTCTCTGATCCTCCATTGACCAGTCCTCCCAACACACCTCTTTACAATTAAAATCTCCCATCATTATAGTTCGTTCACAGCCACCCAACATTTCTTCCAGACATGTTCCTGTATCTCTTATCATTTCTTCATATTCCTGTACTGACCATGCATTTGTCTTAGGTGGTACGTACACCACTATGTAGTGCCTCTTTTTCCTTCATTAGTTTCTGCTCTGATCTTTAGCACTTCTGCCTTTCCCATACCTTCTTTCACTTGATCCACCTTTATATCTTTTTAACCAGCAACATCACTCCTCCTCCCATCTTACCTACTCTATTTCTTTTCCAAACATTATATTTCCCTTCTCCAACCATCATCAGGTCTTCTCCCTCTCTCAGTTTTGTTTCAGTAAGACCCACAATATCTGGGTTCTTATCCCTCAAGTAATCGTTGAGTTCTAAAATCCCCGATATCACTCCATTTATGTTGGAATACATTACATTCCGCTCATACGTAAGTTTCTTTAGTCCTTTCTTACTGTGTGTGTGTGTGTGTGTGTGTGTGTGTGTGTGTGTAATTGAATGTAGGTTAAAATTTTCAAGACATATACCAAGCTGACATCCATGGGGTGACATCCATGGAAAGATAGAGATTGCAGCAAAACATTACTGTATGTCTTGCTCTAAAACTTTCAGACAACTGAATGATGGAGTAAGGGGACTGAGAATCCCTTCCAATGAAGCTTTATTTCTACAATGAAACAAAACCTTCAATATTGTTTTCTTTTGGAAACTCTCCTTATGATGGAATTCAGATTGGTAAAGCATATAGAACAGATTTCCATATTTTCCCTTAGACATCATGAATCCCTGGCATGTTCAAAACTGTAGTGAAGAACACAGTGTATAAATCAGTCAATGAGCACAATGTGGAACTGGTACACTGAAGTAACCTGCTTTTGTCATGCTTATATTTCACGAAGTGTCATTCAAGAAGAGAACGGAATATCACAGAGGCAATGGTGATGAACAGGGAGCTTGATAAAACACTAATTGTACAATTAAAAGATATTTAGAAAGTGAGGGATGTGGTATAATCTTAATGGTTTAAAAGTCATTAGCATATTCCTTATAGTATTGGCAGTGTATGTGAACCGAAGCACCTGAAGCATTTACAACTATTGTTTCTACTAAGGCACCACCTTTCTACTCTTCTAATGATGTGTACAGCTTTTAAAAAAACCACCACCTTTCATGACTTGCTTATTGATATGTAAGTAGTCACTATGAATGATCTTCAAGTCAGATTCCACTAGTAAGCTAAGATCTATCATCACCACCATAATTTTTCCAAGGGTTGGCTCTGTTCCACACCAGACCTACAAACCTACAACTTTATTTCAAGTTCTCTAGGAGATTCTCAGCTAAAAACTCTAGCCAACTGCATTCATATCTCCTACTTTTTTTCCTTTTAATAACTCATCACCAACTCTTCATAGTTCCTGCTTTTTCCCTTAATAACTCATCGCCAATCCTTCATATCTCCTACTTTTTTCCCTTAATAACTCTCCACCAACCCTTCAATCTGGCCAAACCATCTTAGTCTGCAATCATAACCTTATCATTATCAGAAATTCCTGTTGTTACACCAAACTTTAAAAATACCTCTTAATTAATAAAAATAATGACCATCCAGTAATGCTCTTTAGTGATGTAATGAAGCTGTCATAATGCAAAGTAAAAGTACTACAGTTATTTGTGTACTCACCCGAGGATGATGGAGAAGTTGTGAAATCTTCATCCTTTACAACTGTGATCTTTACTCCAGTGGAATGAGAAATGCTGCGAACTGTACCACCATTCCTCCCAATGATGCGGCTGATAGCCATCTGAGAGAAAAAAAAAAAAAAAAAAAAAAACATATCAACAATCATATAATATGGAGTTGTGTGCCACATTCACAGCTGAGGGTGAAAATTTGAAAATTATTGCAATAACTTATAAATCAATAACAAAAACTTTATTGACAATAAATGATAATTGATAACTGGCTGTAAATATGTGTATTCAGTAATTAAAGGTACTGTTCTAAGTAAGATAAGCACATTTGGCTTTGAAAATTGGAAACTGCAATATGATCATGTCACAAGAAACAAAAATTATTGATTATCACCAGTTTGGAACCAAAAGTATCAATGATACCGATAAATCAATAATATGGGGAAAATGATTACGGGACAACCAATAACCCAATATTGTTATCACAGTAATGTCCACATACCACCACGGTGAAATGAGAATACATATAGGAGAATGGATAGATACTTATTAAACAAGAATTACACTTATTGTTTAGCATAAACATACATATACAATAAATCTTTAAGAAGAGCTAAAATAAAATGCTCACATTTGGAACTTTTACTTCTGAAACTTCAATGACGGGCTGCTCATCAATGGCCTTCATGATGAGCTGCCGTGCCAGCCTCACATTCTCCGGCTGTCCAACGATGGCACATGTCCGTTTGCCACTCTCTTCTGATGGAGGACAAAAGAAAAATAAATTTTGGTCAAAAACAAATGTATAGGAATGAATCACTCCTTTATAACAATCTACTAAACAATTACATATTTTCCAGAGTAGATAATATTAGATTGGTACATATCCACTTAACATAAAATGGAAAATATATTTTTTTCAAAAGAAGCATTATAACCCAGTAGCTTAGCAACTTAGGCACACACTCATATTCATCAACTGGCATGTGTCTGTATAAAACTTCAAAGAAAAGAACTGTGAATTTTAAGACTGCAAGAAAAGAACTATAAGGAATAAAGCAAACCTCCATCAGAAAATTTGATCCTGGTATTGGTGCTGTCCTGGATCAGCCTGATGTTGGATCCCTGACGGCCAATAACCACACCCACGGCCTCTGCCGGCACCTCCACCTTCACCGATGTCCACACATTACTCCTGCTTGGAGCTACTTCATATTCTTCTCCATCCTGCACAAACAATAATACTGTATATTCTTACAACACAGATGTGGATTGCTGGTATCACTGCTTTGCAATGACAAGCTACAGTATTGATGATGTTAATTGAAATAGCAGAAATACAAGAAAATTGTTGATGTAACAAGAACATTTATCACTACAGGAGTGAATGCTTCACTACAGTCAATTTCTCACAACAAATATACTGGTTTTGGTGACTGCTGCTATATTATGTGGAATGGAAATTAATTCACGAATAAATATTGTGTAACCTCTGCAGGTCCCAAATAAGTGGCAATATGGGAAAGCTTTGGCAATAAGGAAGACAATTATTTTTTGGTGTATATTTAATCAATTACTTACTGTTAGCTAGTGGTGAGTTGAATCGTGCCTGTACAACAAAGTGAAGCAGACAGAATAGTGACGATTAAATGAACTAGAAACTTATGTCGCACCGAGGAGCTATGTAGTAAACAAAGCCAGAACAGTTATGGTGACCAACACTTTTGTGTCATTTGGCAGTCTGATCATCATTGGCTAGCCACCAAACACAAGACACAAACACCAAATACCCTTAGATCTATCTACCTCTGCCTCCCGGCTTGTCTGGTATCCTATCATCTGAAAACAGCCTCACATTGCCCGCATGACAGGCCCTAGTAGCTATTAGTAATAACCCTAGCCTCCAAAGACACTGCATATCACCTGACACACTACTGTCTGGCACTACTTGCAAAATAACGCCGATTTCTTTCCGCCACACAAGAAATCTTGCACCACCCTCATGTCCCTAGGACATTACAAATAGCAGCTGTCACGCCACTCTTTACCACTTACTCTCCTAGTGAGGTAGTAGTATACCGCCCCAGCAGCTCCTGACAGCAGCAAGGCACCTCCCAGAGGCAAAAGGAGGGACTTGAGACGAGAAGCGTCCATCCCGCTGTTTCGCCGTCGTGACTTCACACTCGCAGGGTCACAGAACAGACACACTCTGTGGGTCACACACAGACTCCTCCTCTTCGTCTGACCTCTCTTTCTTCACATCAACTCCAGTTTTTATTTTCTAGTGATTCCAATACTTTTTCTTCCTTTTACTCTATGCAGCACACTCGTTTAAGTTGTTTTTTTTTTTTTTCGTGTACTTAAACAACTTCGCTCTATTCAGCACTCTCGGTCTCGCACATCTGTCCGTCCGGGGCCTGCCTCTGTCACCTGCTAGGCTGCTTTGTCTGCTGCTTTCTATTTAATTTCGAGGAATATTTCCAATAACTGCTTTAAATAAGCGTTAAGAAAAGTAGAGTAAAAGTGAAATTTACAAGTGAACGAGATAATCCATAAGAACAGATAACAACAGACAATATATGTTCCTCATGGTAATGGTCTATGTTTGTCACCCTAAGTCCCATTAAAAATAAATTATGAGGTGCGGAGATGAATACCGCCGAAGATTGCGTCATCGCTAGCATTAGCCGTGGCGCGTGGTGTGAACAGTCTCGGTGCCAAATGCCTCACACTTTTTTTTTTTTTTTTTACCAATTCCACGCATTATCACCATCTAGATAACGCCACTGTAACAAAATAGTGCTATTCTGGTGTTTGTGAACTTCGTAATTAGTTGACAAACGCCCTTACGTTGAGTAATAGTGCGTCAGTGACGCCACGGCACGTAGGGCGGCTACCATAGCCCCAGTTTGTGGGCCAGAAATGCTTTCATTATAGCTTACCATGACTCTCTCTCTCTCTTAGTGCACTTGGAGTAGCAAGATATATGAAACATTAAATATCCCATGCATTTGCAAGCAAACTATGTGTTAGTTCGCTGTAATAACGCCAAACTACATGATGCCTCATCCCTCACTGGTTTTTCCCTTCTGCTACTCCACTACTCCAGTCCATCCTCCTCTGCCGCGCTGCGGACCGCAGTCAGACGCAGTCACTCCCCCCTCGCCATGCAGAGCAAGTCGGCAGTCATGCGGTGTACAGACGATGTGTTTGAGACTATAGTGTATACTGTTTAGTCAGGTCAGTCTTGCTCAAGCAGCTCAAGGAATATACAGAGAGAAAGTTGTGGTGTGGATTAAAGTTTGGAGACAGCGACAGTGTTGTTATCTGTTAGAAGCGAGTACTTTCATAGAAAACGTTTTCAGGAAGTAACTTAAGAAGATTTTTCCCACGTTTCTTCCCCACCTCCTATTTTTCCCTGCATTCTCTCGTGGTTATGAACTTATAAGGGAAATAAAACTATATATATATATATATATATATATATATATATATATATATATATATATATATATATATATATATATATATATATATATATATATATATATATATGCGTTTTCTGCCTGCCTCCGCCTGGGCCACATCATACTCCTCACTTGCACCACCTACGTCTGTCTCGTGACCCCCTCTGCCCTTGGTGTAGGACTACCCCTGAGGCCATGGAACATTTCCTGCTTCAATGCTCACGCTTTCACTCTCAACATACTGCACTAAGCTCCCGGCTCTCCGCCCTGGCCATCACAACACTGGACATACCCACCCATCCTCCTGGCGGCCTCAGGCGTCCACCCCTCCTGGCAACCTGCTGTCCTTCGCCTTACTTGTACCTTCTTGAGGAAGACTGGCCAGCTACCACGCCTGTAATGCCCACACAGGACTATCCCAGGGCTCATAAGGATCCATAGATCTTCGTCGTCTCTTTTGGATCCTTATGAGTCCTAGGGTAGTCCTGTGTGGGTATCAAAGGCGTGGTAGCTGGCCGGTCTTCCTCAAGAAGGCACAAGTAAGGCGAAGGACAGCAGTTTGCCAGGAGGGGTGGACACCTGAGGCCGCCAGGAGAGTGGGCAGGTCGAGTGTTGTGATGGCCAGGGCGGAGAGCCGGGAGCATAGTGCAGTACGTATGTTGAGAGTGGAAGCATGGGCATTGAAGCAGGAAATGTTCCATGGCTTCAGGGGTAGTCCTACACCAAGGGCATAACGGGCCACGAGACAGACATAGGCTGTGAGAGTCAGGGCCGGCCCTAGGCCGATGCAACTGATGCAGCTGCATTGGGCCCTGCGCTTCAAAGGGCCCCACGCTCCCAAAGCAGGACTGGTGCGTAAAAAGACGAGTGCTAATTCGATCCCCGCGGTTCATGGGGATTTTTCCACTAATATTAACGGGCAGTTACTGTCTTTCTTGAACAATCAATTGAGCATATCCTTGCAGCAGCCCCAGTATCCTCACGTCAGGGCCACGCACAGTTTGACCAACAAGTTTGCATGCTGGTGCGGGGCCCCAATTGAGCATATCTTTGCAGCAGTCCCAGTATCCTCACTTCAGGACCACGCATAGTTTGACCACCATCAAGTTTGCGTGCTGGTGCGGGGCCCCAATTGAGCATATCCTGTGCAGCTGCAGCTCTCCAGTTTCCTCATTTCAGGACCCCGCACACGTGAATGACGTGATATAGTAGGGCCTGGGCCACCAGAACGTTCCATTTGTCTCACCAGAGGTGCCAGATGCAGGGAAATTTCTTTGTTTTAGAAAAATTTGGACTATGACAGGGAAGAAAAATCGCTAAAAGGGAAAATTATGGAGAGAAATATTAGCTTCTACGTTTTTTGCCACTGAATGTGAATAAATAATTTCATGTTTTGACCCTGAATATGTATAAATAATTTAGTGTTTTGTATGATCTTAATTCCTATCCGTAAGAAATAAGGAAGTTCTAGGTTGAAAAGGGAAATTTTAGCTTGAATGCAGAGAAATATTGGCTAGGCCCCGATTGGGACTTTGCATTGGGCCCCGCACTTGCTAGGGCCGGCCCTGGTGCAAGTCAACACTGAGCGTGGTGTGGCCCAGGCGGAGGCGGGCGATGGCTGATGTGCCTTGCGCTCCTTCCCATGACTGACTGACTGTTTGTCGTTTGAATCTTGTAACGGCGCTCATCCTCCCCCACTGATGGACCCCCCCAATCCCTCACCCCCTTACTACCTGCGACCCGCGCGCCATCTGTTAAGGCGTTTTCAGTAGCGGCATGGCTGGGGGCAAACGGAGTCAAACGGAGGCAAGCTTTCGCAAACGCTTTTTAGCCAATCAGCGTGAAGCAACCTCATCAACCTCATGGAATGAGATCAAGAAGGAGTTACATTTCGAATAAAACTGAACAGTTAGACGTATGTTAGGCCATAGAAGTGGGTACTGTAGATGTAGATTTACGTTTACATATTGTGCGGCATACTGGAGAGAACCGATATAAAAAATACGGCGTGAAATAAATTAAGGAGCTGGTGGTAGCTGGTGACATGTCGCATCTATCCGTCCTTGTTGTGGGTGTTGTCCGATTCCATACTTCTAGTCGTGACTTCGATACAATAATGGAGTTACTTTTCTATTATTAGGTGAAAAAATGATAATATTTTTGCAAATCCTTATATCATAAAGTAATGAATGATGGTAAAAATATATTATCTGCTAATTATTGACGTAATTCAATTATATAGGCATCAGAAAACCTCAGCCATACATCTACAATGGAACACTTTCAAAACAAGCCCGCGAAGATCAAACTACTTCCAGGACTGAAGACCTGTTGTTTTTTATGAGTATTGCGCTGCTCGGCCCTCGATATATACAAATGGTGAAACACTGGTGACCTATAATACTCCCCATCAAGGAATAAATCTCCAAACTCTTCCACTATGCTGCTGTGTTTACGTCCTGACCACAGTGCTGGCTCAGGCGACTGATGTTTACGATAACTTCTCCCAGGGATTGAGATCACAGTGACACTGTCGTCTGGCACCACTGACGGTGTCCTCAGCACTGTCCTGTTCAGCGTGAACTCAAACATGTTTGGCCTTGCGGTGACGCTACTGAAAACGCCTTTAGAAGCTAAGCTCCCTAATCAATTCCTCCAACCCGCTCATTGAACCCATATATCCTTACAGAATCCTTGGTCTTGCTCAAGGAATATATATATATATATATATATATATATATATATATATATATATATATATATATATATATATATATATATATATATATATATATATATTTATGCATTTTTCTGCCCGCCTCCCCCTGGGCCACACCATACTCCTCATTATCACCTACGTCTGTCTCGTGACCTCTTCTACCCTTAGTGTAGGACTACCCCTGATACCATGGAACATTTTCTACTTCCACTCTCAACATACTGCACTACACTTCCGGCTCTCCGCTCTAGCCATCATAACACTGGATATACCCACCCACCCTCCTGGCGGCCTCAGGCGTCCACCCCTCCTCACAACCTCCTTTTCTTCGCCTTACTTGTGCCTTCTTGAGGAAGACGGGCCAGCTACCACGCCTGTGATACCCACAAAGGACTACCCCAGGGTTCATAAGGATCCATAGATCTTTGTGGCCTCTTTTCGATTCTTATGAGCCCTGGGGTAGTCCTGTGTGGGTATCACGGGCGTGGTAGCTGGCTGGTCTTCCTCAAGAAGGCACAAGTAAGGCGAAGGACAGTAGGTTGCCAGGAGGGGTGGACGCCTGAGGCCGCCAGGAGGGTGGGCAGGTTGAGTGTTGTGATGGCCAGGGCGGAGAGCCGAAAGCGTAGTGTAGTATGTTTAGAGTGGAAGCGTGGGTACTGAAGCAGGAAATGTTCCATGGCCTCAGAGGTAGTCCTACACCAAGGGCAGAAGGGGTCATGAGACAGATGTAGGCTGTGTAAGTGAGCACTGAGCGTGGTGTGGCCCAGGTGGAGGCGGGCAATTGCTGATGTGCCTTGCGCTCCTTCCCGTATGTGACTCATTGACCGTTTGAATCTTGTAACGGCGCTCATCTTCCCCCGCTGATGGACCCCGCCATCCCTCACCCCCTTACTACCTGCGACCAGCGCACCACCTGTTAGAAGCTAAGCTCCCTAATCAATTCCTCCAGCCCACTCATTGAACCCGTATATCTTAGCTTATAGAATCCTTGGTCTTGCTACACACACACACACACACACACACACACACACACACACACACACACACACACACACACACACACACACACACACACACACTTCCCAGCCAACAACACCACCTTCACCACCACTACTACATAAGGTGAGTTTATCTGTGCTTGTTTCACCGATAACACTACTCCTGTTCTTCCTCCTCTTCAGGCTGTTATGTCAGTCTCTCAGGTTTTCTGGGCAGTTTTTTAAGTTATTTTATTTTATTTTATTTTATTTCATTTTATTTTTTTTATGTTTTTAATCTTTTCGGTAGCTGTGCTAGAGGAAATAGTCGGACAAACAGGTATTTACTGAAAGGTAAACAAGCTGTCAGGTTAGCGAGAGACAGGGCGTCCCTATTATCAGCTAATACCTGCTTTATTTCTCACTCATTGTGAGCCATACTGAGTCAGAATGGAACCACAAGTATATTCCACAGTCATACTATATACCCGACATGGCCATGGTGTGATGAGAGAATAATTAAGATGCTTGTTAGCTTCACTCCCCAGTCCCCTTTCCTCAGGCATCCCTCCTCCCTCCGTCCCGCTTCCCCGCTCAGCCGCTGGTTAAAATAATTTTTCTTATCTTTTCCTAACTCCATTATATGGTGTCTGTATTATGTTTTGGGGATTTTTATGAACATTTCGTTGCTTTTGAAGTTAATCCCCTGCCTATGTTTGGTAAAGAAGTGGGGTTTAGTGGGGTTTTATGGGATAAATAAGAGCCGCCATAACGGTAAAAATTTCCACTTCGCCATTTAGGGCTTTTTTTTATTTCAAGTTATAACTGGGCCTTTATGGTCTCAGACAATCGCCTATGCTCTTTTAAGTATGAAATCAACCCATTGAGTCAAATATATGGACTTCGAAATGGTGTTTAGTCCTAATAAACGTAAATTTTATCATTTTTCATTTGTTTGTTTACGTTTTTTATGCACGGTATGGCTCGTTGTAGAGTGCCTTAAAAGGTAGCTCAGACTCTATAAAGTGTGCTATAATAATTATCAAGTGAAAACGGTTAGATTTTACAAGAGTTTTTAATGGGTTTAGATTTTAGTGATTGTTTTATACATAAATATGTTTCATTCGTTCATTTCTGATTATAGCTAATTCCCGACGTCGGATATTCATGGGTTGCCATTGATCGCTGGCTGTTTTAATACGCGACTCGGTATACAACCAGCCAGCTCGCAAGAGACACACATTCTAAAATTCATATCATAATAAATCTTGAGGTATTGAGTCTTTGTACTGCAAACCATTAATTCCAATTGTTTATCCTAACATTATCCATATGATCTGGTAATACACACTCTACAAAACTGTTATTATAAGCTTAATACTCACAGTCGCGGTTTCAATGCTCTCGCATTTTTTACTAGTCTCAACTATATATTTGATTTGAAACATTTTTTCATATAGTTCAACAGAGAGCACTGTTTCTCCTCTAAATATTACAAAGGAATACATTCTGTAATAATCTTGGTAGAGCAACATTTTTGCGGCCGAAGGCATATCAAACCGAAAAGACTAACTGAACTCGGGAACACCGAGTCCTCTCAAAACACCAAAACAACCCCGCGGCCCGCGGTCGTTTGGAAGCTCGTGTGGAGTAGGGTGACCAGACGTCCCCGATTTCAGTGACCTGTCCCCGGCTACTGCTGTCCCCGGTTTTCTGTAACTGAAAGATCACTTGATGCGTTAAAAAAACTACTCCTTTTGATTATGATAATTATGTCCTTTTATAATTACTCTTTTAGAATGTCAAGAATAAGGAGAAGGCCTTATTTTTCTATATAGTTTCCGTGAAGACGGTGAAGTGTATAGCGGACACTTTTTAACAGCTAATGGGTGTTCATGATCTCAGATATTTCATCAGGTAGAGATTTTTTTTTCTTTGCAACTTGGGTAAATAAGGCGAGAGAAACTTTTGATTGCTGGTTTAGAAATGGTACGAATAGTGTGCCCGTTTTAGTTTTTCCAGTGCAAAAACACTACATGAACTGAAAATGTCCCCGGAATTTGTCCAGAAATTTGGTCACCCTAGTGTGGAGTATTCTTAGAGCTGGAACAGAATGCAGGTTTATACATGTGCTGTAGCTGACTGCAATTCTATAGCACATCAAAAAAGAAAAACCAAGGCGTGAAAGAATGGACTGTGTATCCCCAGGAAGAAAGACGCGGCTCGAAGAAAATTATGGGAGACACGATGTAAACGAGGCCCGATGTGGAGAGCTACCAATGACCATGCTATCTGCTCAAAGCACTTCATAGATTGGTGCAAAGGACCGTCAGCATCGCATCCAGACCCCTGAACTGTTTGCCTATAACCGGTGGGGAGCAGGTAGAAACCTGCTTGATGTTGTTTACATACGGAACGGACAATCTTTCACTGAAGTCATACAAGGATTTTGCATCAAAACATCGTGTTTATTTGATATTCGTCACATTTTCTGGATTTGATTGCTAATTAATTAACTTTAATCAATGAAATGTGCTTGCTTACTGAAAATAATGTAATTCACTCAAGGTGATGGTGTCCCAAAACTGAGACCATGAACCAAGCATTTTTGGCTCGTTTTGCCATATTACGTTCTCTGTGCTTGGTGAAGCTGATTAGAGATGTTCCTAATAATTAATTGCTTAGTTTGATAGCACATATATGACGTAAAATTTTTTTCCAGCATACCGAGTTGAATGTGCTAAATTAAGTTATCTGGCGAATCTGGCAGCTTTTCAGCACTTTCCGACGTCGGGAATTGTTGGTCGCCTGAGAAGACAGCTTATATTGTTTGATATTTTTAGAAATAAGAATGAAGTGGAAATGGCTGGACGTTTTGGTAATTTCATAAATGAAAATGTTTTTATAATAATGTGACGATGCAGGCAGGGGATTAGTGAAGTTAGTGTTTGAAGTGCTGGTACATTGGCACCACTGATGTGGTGTCTGTCGGGTACCGGATGTGCACAACAAGAAGCAGATGGATAAACCAACCGTGATTGGCTCATGGGTGAGCTAATCAGAGCAGAGTAGCGTAAGAAGCGGGTATATAAGCGGCCCACAGCTTGGCTCGCCGTGCTTTGCAGTGTTGTGTTTTTGTTGCAGTGCAGTGTAGTGTAGTGTTGTGTTTTTGTGCTTGTCCTGGCCGGAGATAAGTCCTCTTTCCTCCTTGTCTGGGAGGATCTTTTCCCGGCCATCCTTGTCTGGGAGGATCTTCTCCCGGCCAATCAGCGGCCGGCTGGTCCCCGCTTCTCTCTGAGCTGAGCCGAGAAGTGAAGTAAAGCCTACCATATCGACTCGCCGGGCGATAAGTGAAGTTAAGGTACGCTCCGGCGGCACAAACTTGGATGGGTGACCGTCTGGGAAGGCTACGTCTGTGTGAAGTGTGTTTTTATATTTAGTGCAGTGTTCTGTTGTTTCTTTAGTGCGGTGCAGTGCAGTGTTGCGTTTTTAGTGCAGTGTTCAGTGCAGTGTTTGCGCACCTGGATGGGTGACCGGCGGAGATAAGTAAGGTTAAGCAACGCTACGGCGACACAAACCTGGATGGGTGACAGCCGGGGAGAACGACGTCTGTGCGGTGTTATGTCTTGTGTTCAGTGCAGTGTTTTGCAGTGATTTGTTGTGTTCTTGTGTGCGGTGCAGTGCAGTGTTGTGGTTTGTTGCAATGCAGTGTAGTGTACTGTTGTGTTTGTGCATATCCTGGACGGAGATAAGTGAAGTTAAGCAACGCTACGGCGACACACAGTGCTGGTAGCCTAACCCATCCATGTGTAAGTACCCTCGAATTGACCCCGTTTTGTCTTGCTTTGTTTTGTTTTTTTTTGTTTTGTTTCTTTTCTTTATGCCTCTTCGCCGCTCCACGCAAGTTGTGTAGTGCGCAGTGCACAGCTACGTAGAGCCATCTCATGTGGCCAAGTGTCAGTGTAGCGGTGCTTTCTGCGTAGTTGAGTTTCTGCCAGTGCAGTGCTCGCCTCCCCAGTGTTCATATACCACGGCGTCAGTGAATGTGCAGTGTTTGTTTTCTCAGTCTCGCTGAGACAACCCCTCCCAGTCAACACATCATGGGGCGGGTGAAGGTCCGTCACTCGGATCCCACCGAGCTGGCAACCAGGAGGCAGCTCCTTGGGCTCCTGTCTCCAGCGGTGAAAGCGACCAGGCTCATTGGAACTCAAGATGGCATAATAGTCCTTAGGGCATCAGAGGAAGACACTGAAGCCATTTTCGAGCTCAAAACCCTGAACAAGCTCAGGGCGGCCGCTTTCAGTCCCGTCGTTCCGCCAGAACTCCGTGCGCGCCGCACAGTGGTTTGCTCCCGCCTTGATGACCTGGTGTGTGGCTACACCAAGGAACAGTGCACGGCGGAAATTCTCAGGGCCCAGGACTGGGCCACGGTCGTGGATGCCTACAAATTTCCACAATCCAACACCCTGAACCTGGTCTTTGGCTCCAGCGCCATGGCAGAGAGGGCGGTGTCTGGGGGCCTTCTGCTCTTTGGGATGAGCATCACCTCCAGCCAGGTCCGTCTCGACACATACACCCCTCTGATGGCATGCGACAGATGCCACAAGGTTGAGGAGCACCAAACCAAGAATTGCCCCAGCCCCGGGACTACCTATGCTGCTCTGAGTGTGGTGGAGGAGACCACACCATCCAAATCTGCCCTGCAGATACTAAGAGATGTATCAACTGCGGGGAGCAGCATAGCGCTAGGGCCATGCGTTGCCCAGTCCGGAAAGATGCTTTGAAAGACAAGCAAGCCGGGGCTCGTATGCAGTCTTCATGCACCATGGTGGCAGCGGCAGCTCAGCCGTCACCCACACTGACTGCTACACCCACCTCCACGCAGGGCGAAGCCTCCACCACCACATCCAAAGGAGTAATAATTCTCCTCCACGCTCACATGATGAACGTGGCTCTTCCCGGGAGCTTCCAGACCGTGCTGTCACAGGGCCTTACCCTTAACGGCATGCCTCAGGTAAGGCTCCCAATAAATCCCCCTTCTCCCCAGATTCTGAGTTCTTCGATGGGCTTGGACGTGGTGGAGAAGGCCAAGCAGATGACAGAGGAGGCGACGGCAGAAGTAGCTGGACCAGAAGGAGATGCCGACAGCTGCAGACGCCACACAAGACCACCTGGCCGTCGATGAAGGGGCAACTCATCCTCCTAGAGATGACCAGCCCTTCTGCCTCACGTGCACGCCTCCCTGGCGAGGCCTCCTGTTCCTTTTCTCCTACTTCCTCCACAGACCTCTCCTCAGAATCCTCCATGGATGATGACGAGAGCCTCGACTTCGCCATCGCCGGGAAATCCTCTGCCAGACTACCCAAGACAAAGAAGAATGTACTTGGGTTGCTGAACAAACCAGGGTTTGCCATCCTACACTCTGGTAAGTCTGATGCTGACAGAGACAGGATTCTTGATTTTATTACCAAACAGCCTGGCTCGTGGGAACAGTACATCGCCTGCCTGGCAGGCGAGGATTTCGAAGAGCTCACTACCCAGCCTCCACCCCACATTGACGACCGTCAGTACCTAGGACACATATCGCCATCGAAATTACTTGACTCAAGGTAGTACAGCACAACGTAACACCTGGAAAACGCGTTAGTTTGACCTAACTAACACCTACAGACAGCTAGATCTAGACATAATACTTATGAACAGCCACGGACTTAGAAACGATTCAAGACTTAAAATCCCTGGTTATCATGTCCACCAGCAAAACATCTCTAATGAACAAAACGACGGGGTTGCCATTGCAGTAAGAACCAGAATCCGCCACAGGGTGGAAGATGACTTTTTATCAGAGACGTTGGCCATTGTAATTGACACTATAGACGGGCCACTTACCATTGCAACAACCTACCTCCCTCCTCGGCGCCCATACATACCCCACCATGACTTCCTTCGCCTCTTACGTAGACACACCCCTGTACTCCTAGCAGGGGACCTTAATGCCAGACACACAACACTCGGTCACACAACTACCAACCAGGTTGGACGCGACTTGTTAGACTACACCAGACACCAAACAGCGTTACACTTGGGACCTACTTTTCCTACCTTCTATGGACCCATCTCTGCTTCCTCACCCGACATTGTTCTTGCCAACAGGGCCAATTTTCTCAACCATTATATTTCTCCAGGACCACTGACTACAAGTGACCACATCCCTATCATCATAGACATCTCCACCTCACCAATTCTCATACCCACATCACGACAATTCAATTACCGCAACACTGACTGGGACACTTTTTCGACAGACCCACTTCTAAACATGAGCGACGAGACAGACATCTCCAG
Organism: Portunus trituberculatus; assembly: GCF_017591435.1. Lineage (NCBI taxonomy): Eukaryota > Metazoa > Arthropoda > Malacostraca > Decapoda > Portunidae > Portunus > Portunus trituberculatus. Next base: position 11,769,701 of record NC_059302.1, on the reverse strand, counting down.
GGGGACACTCATGGAGATAGACGAAGCTATATCTACCTGGACAGACAAAGTCCAGACAGCCATGACAACACACATACCCACCAAGTCCTTCAGACTACAACCAGCTCCCTTTCCATCTCATACCACACAACTACTCAGACTTCAGTTTTTAGCTTTACGACAGAGAGCAGCTCGTCTAGGCTGGAGCTACGATGACTTCCGACGATATACTGACATACGGACTCAACTCAGAGATGCTAGATTGGCAGAAGCTAATGACCACTGGCGACGAATTCTTACAGTCTTATCAAACAATTACCGAGACCCAAAAATCTTCTGGAAGAAGCTCAAACTCCTTTCAGGAAGAACACAAGGACATGACACTCACTTAATAACTGACGGGGGACGAAAAGCCTTCTCTGACAGGGAAAAAGGGGAAATTTTCTCTGACATATGGGGCAGAGTGTATAGAAACACATTTCATGACGACTTCAACGAAAACGAACAGGTACAGAACTTCATTACTGAAAACCCTCACAGAACCCATCCTCACGACAGAGCAGACCCAGACAGACTGACAGGCAACACACACCTAGACTGTCGTATCTCTTCCAAGGAGTTGTCTGGAGCCATCAAGGATGCCAGGACTACTTCCCCCGGGGGAAGTAGGATAGACAGAACTATACTTTCCTATCTCCCACACACTGCGAAGAGAAGACTCCTGGACATCTTCAATGCAGCCCTTTCTGCAGGATACTTCCCAATGCCTTATAAAGGAGCAGTGATGCGGATGATTCCCAAGGCTGGGAAAACACCAATGCGAGCCGAGAACTTCCGTCCCATCTCCCTCCTGGAGGTCCCTGGCAAGACACTGGAGAGGATTGTCACGCGCCGGCTTCAGTCCTACCTGGAAGACTCGAACAGCCTTCACCAAGCACAGTATGGCTTCAGGAGAGGGAGAGGCACCACACACGCCATCGCTGTTGCCACTGAGACCATGGCACTCCACCTTGCCTCCAACGACATCTGCAATCTCACCCTCCGTGACGTAAGCCGGGCGTTCAACAAGGTGTGGCATCAAGGGCTCCAGTTCAAGATACTGCACCTGGGACTCCCAGATTCCCTCGAGCGCCTTCTCTGCAACTTCTTGGATGGCAGGAGTGCAAAGATCAAGGTTGGGTCTCACATCTCAACCCTCTTCCCCTTGGAAATGGGGATGCCTCAAGGGAGCGTCCTTTCCCCAACCCTGTACACCATATACACCAAGGACTGCCCAGTCTCTGAAGCTGGAGTCAACGTCATCTACGACGATGACATCTTCCAGGTGACCTGCTATCCTGGCCGGTCGCAAGAAATCCATCAGCCGTCTCCAAAAAGTACAGAACAGTGCCTTACGATTCGCCTTCAACACCCGCTGGGACGACTTTAAAACAACCGAATCACTCTACGAGAAAGCCTCCATACAGGCAATCAACGTACGGCTCACCGACCTCGCCTCTTCTATCTGGCAAAGGATGGCAGACGAAGGATGGGACCAGTTCATCCGCCCACAGGATCTCCATGACGCAGCACCAGACCGCCAGCACACATGGTTTCCAAGAAGTCTTTTGGCTCTGGAGATGAACCCAAATCCTGCACCGAAATACAGTTAAGTAAAACAATCCCACAAAGTGACAGCCGCCACTGAGACACATTAACAGATCACAACCCTTAGGACAACACACTGCAATCACCTTTCACTCTTCCCCACAGAAACCCCCCTGGACCGCCGCACGCCTGAGCAATGGATGGGTCGCGATACCGGCGAGATGACGTGGACCAGGACTGATGTTGGAGGCAGCCCCCACCCCAACCCGGCACCGCTCCAGAGGGCTGGAAGGCACTGCACCACACCGACGGCCACCCACCGCAGCGCCCCATCAGACGGGACGTGCCGGCGGCGCTGTCGGACAAAGCACCAGCGACCCAACGTGGACCGGGACTGATGGAGGAGGCAGCCCCACCCCAACCCGGCCAGCTCCGGAGGGCTGGAAGGCACTGCACCACACCGAAGGACACGTCGTTGCGGTCGCTCGTCACCCGGGGCCTACCCGGAAAAGCTCTACCAGGTTTGGCCGCGGCACTAGTGCTAAGTGAACCGGGACTGATGTAGGAGGCAGCCCCCACCCCAACCCGGCCAGCTCCGGAGGGCTGGAAGGCACTGCACCGCACCGATGGTCACCAAGCTGCTACCGTGAGCCGCACAGGACGGGCTGTGACAAGGAGGAAAGAAAGTGCTGACCGTAGTCAGACTTACACGAAGTGAACGATAAACAAAGTGACTAGCGAACAGGACAAGACACATTTCTAAGTGCCGCAGACAACAAACACACACATCATTTGTACAGTCTCATCAACATATATACCTAATTCTCACTAATATATTTAACTAACTAACCTTTTTATAAGTGTAATTAAGCTGTTTACAACTATGTATATTATTATGTGACACTAATATATTTAACTAACTAACCTTTTTTCATAAGTGTAATTAAGCTGTTTACATTATGTATATTATTATGTGATACATGTAACCACCCACATCTCAATCCCATCTCCCACAACAGTGTGGGTGGTTTTCCCCCGGGCTCTCCGGTTTCCACCCAACACTCAGCACTGCCCTGTGACGCTCATCACTTTACCACAGCAAGCCCGCCCGGCTACTTTCCTTCTCTTACTTATTTTCCATTTTTTCACCTTCTATCTCTTCCAGTGTATCTCTAGCGAGGAGATACACCACCCCCATCTTCTGTATATATAACTTTCTGTAAATAAACTTATAAACTTAAACTATAATACAGGGTTCGAGCAGGACTCATAGTGACCTGTCTTCATATCTAATTTTATCCAACTCTTCCTTAAATTTATGCACACTTTCTGCTGTTACAATGTCATCATTGAAGCTGTACTAGATCTCCACCGTCCTATGTGGAAAACTAAACGTTTTAATGTTTCTGAGACATTGACTTTTCCTGATCTTCTTGGAGTGTCTTCTTGTCCGTCTATCTTCATCTTCAATCAAGTGTGTGTGTGTGTGTGTGTGTGTGTGTGTGTGTGTGTGTGTGTGTGTGTGTGTGTGTGTGTGTGTGTGTGTGTGTGTGTGTGTGTGTGTGTGAGTGTGTGTGTGAATCAATCAATCATGGAGGGGCGGATCACCTCGCCTACCCTATGGCACCACTCCAGGCAGTCACGCCTCGCAAGTCTCCATGCAGGCTCCCTTCCCTTGCCAAGTAACTCCCAGCAAGAGGCATCGACTTGCTGCAGACATGAATTCTGTAGACGTCCCCTTGGCCTCCGCCATGCTGGGTTATCCCTTTTGGAGAGAACCCGATATGCAGGATCAGCTTCCGCGTAGTGTGCCAAATGCCCATATAGTCGCAGTTGGTGTTGACGGACTATACTCGTTATTGGCCTCGAATCGGTCTCATGGAGCAATCGTTGATTTGACACAAGTCATACCAGTGGTACCCCATGATCTTGCGAAGGCATCTAGTACCAAAGACAGCAATTCGCCTCTTCAGATCAGTGTTCAGCGTCCATGTCTCACAATCGTAAAGTAAGACAGGGATCACCAGCGACTTAAAAATCCGAATCTTCGTTCATTGGAACAAGTACCGACAATGCCAAATACTCGTGTTGAGCGAGTCCATAACGCCTTGGGACAGGTCAATCTGCCGTACAACTTCCTAGCTCGACCCACCATCGTTATGCACTACGCTACTGTACTGTTTCATCCAGTAAGCCTCCAAACACCTGAACCTTGTGTGTGTGTGTGTGTGTGTGTGTGTGTGTGTGTGTGTGTGTGTGTGTATTTACCTAGTTGTATTTACCTAGTTGTAGTTCTACAGGGCCTGGGCTTTATGCTCGTGTGGTCCCGTCTCCATATCTACACTTATCCAATTTTTCTTTAAAACTATGTACACTCTTTGCTGACACCACTTCCTCACTCATACTGTTCCAAGTCTCAACACATCTTTGCGGGAAACTAAATTTTTTAACATCTCTCAGACATCGTCCCTTATGTGTGTGTGTGTGTGTGTGTGTGTGTGTGTGTGTGTGTGTGTGTGTGTGTGTGTGTGTGTGTGTTTGTGTGTGTGTGTGTAATTCACCTCGGTCGTCTGCTGGTCACCCAGCCAGTCTTGAAGACTGTGTGTGTGTGTGTGTGTGTGTGTGTGTGTGTGTGTGTGTGTGTGTGTGTGTGTGTGTGTGTGTGTGTGTGTGTGTTATATTAATAAATAATGATAATAAACGTTTTATTTAGACATAGGTAGCTCGAGCGCTGAAAATATACGTCTTACAGAAGTGGAAATATTCTACTTTAACATATTTTGAATTAGAGGCATAAAATCAAGTATAAATACAGTGTTCATGAGCTGAGGTTTTTAACTATTGTGGGTATTGCACTATTTTTATATCTGTCAGTCCGTGCACATATGGTGAACAGCTTCTTTGTGTGTGTGTGTGTGTGTGTGTGTGTGTGGTGAGAGCGGTGTGGTGTGTGTGTGTGTGTGTGTGTGTGTGTGTGTGTGTGTGTGTGTGTGTGTGTGTGTGTGTGTGTGTGTGTGTGTGTGTGTGTGTGTATTTACCTAATTGTATTTACCTAATTGTAACATACGGGAAAAGAGCTATGCTCGTACTGTCCCGTCTCCATATCTACTAATGTCCAGCTTTTTCTTAAAATCATGAATATTCCTTGCGTTGACCACTTCCACGTCTAAACTATTCCATGCTTCCACCCTTCTATGAGGGAAGCTATATTTTTTCACATCTCTCCTATAAGTGGCCATTTTTAGTTTTTTCCCATGCCCTCTCGACATTCTTTCATTCCACATACACAGATCTTCCCTATCCATTTTTCCATGCCAATCATCACTCTGTATATTGCTATCAGGTCTCCCCTTTCTCTTCTGTTTTCCAAGGTCGGAAGTTGCATTCTGTTCAGTCTGTCTTCATAAGTCAAATCTCTTAAGTCAGGCACCATTTTGTTGCAGCCCTCTGTACTTTCTCTAGTTTCCTTATGTGTTTCTTTAAGTTCGGAGCCCACTGTATTGTTGCATATTCAAGCCTTGGTCTTATCATTGCAGTAATTATTTTCTTCATCATTTCTTCATCTAAATATACGAACGCCACTCTTATGTTCCTCAATAAGTTCAATACTTCTCCAATTATTTTGTTTATATGTCTCTCTGGCGATAGGTCATTGGTAATTGTCACCCCAAGGTCTTTTTCTTCATGACTGGTTTTATGTCTTCATTTCCTATCTTGTACATACTCCTGATTCTTCTTTCACTCTTGCCAAACTCTAATTTCTTGCATTTTGTCGTGTTGAACTCCATTTGCCATGTACAGCTCCATTTCCATATTCTGTCCAAGTCTTCCTGGAGTAGTTCGCAATCTTTGTCACATCTCACTTTTCTTAACAATTTTGCATCGTCTGCAAATAGGCTCACATAACTGGACACCCCATCCACCATGTCATTTATGTAGACCGCGAACATTACTGGTGCCAACACTGATCCCTGTGGAACTCCACTCTCCACCAAGCCCCATTCTGATGGTCTGTCCTTAATTATTGTTCTCATTTCTCTTCCTACCAAAAGTCTTCCATCCATTTTAGTAAACTGCCATGCACTCCTCCTACCATTTCAAGTTTCCAGATCAGTCTCCGGTGTGGTACCTTATCAAAGGCCTTTTTTAAATCCAGATATATTCCATCAGCCCAACCATCTCTTTCCTGTATTACATCTATCACCCTCGAATAGTAACATATCAGGTTTGTCGTGCATGAACGCCCTTTTCTAAAACCAAATTGACACTCACAAAGTATGTCATTTTCTCCAAGAAGTCTGTCCATCTATTCTTCACCACCCTCTCACACATCTTAGCTACCACACTTGTAAGTGACACTGGTCTATAGTTCAATGGGTCTCTCTTGTTACCTGATTTATAAATTGGGACAATGTTAGCTCTTTTCCAGTCTTGGGGCACTACACCTTCCCTTAATGAGGCATCAATTACTTCACAAACTTTTTCTGCCAGTTGCTCCTGCATTCTCTTAAAATCCATCCTGATACCCCATCAGGTCCCACAGCTTTTCTCACTTCTAAACTCCCCATCATATTCTTGATCTCCTCCACAGTTACTTGAAACTCCTTCATAATCCCTTTCTGTTCCATTACCAGTGGTTTGTCAAAAGCAGTCTCCTTTGTGAATACCTTCCGAAAGCATCCATTCATAGCCTCTGCCATTTCCTGGGATCCTCACTGCATACTCCATTTACTTCTAAACTTTCAATACTTTCTCTATTTTTGATGTTGTTGTTCACATGTCTGTAAAAAGCCTTGGTTGGTCTTTACATTTATCAATTATATCCTTTTCTTGTTTGTTTCTTTCTTCTCTTCTAATCAACACATATTCATTTCTTGCTCTTTTGTAACTTTCCCACTGCTTAATCCGTCTTTTCCTTCTCCACCTCTTCCATGCATCCTCTTTTCTTGTTCTAGCCTTTTCACATCTATCGTTAAACCAGTCCTGCTTTCCAACTTCTCTATGTTGTCTTATTGGTACAAATTTTTCTCACCTTCTTTGTATATTTTTATAAATTCCTTCCACTTTTCATTTGTTCCTTAGCACTCTTGAATTTCATCCAATTTGTCTCTTGAAAGAATTTCTTTAGGTTTCCAAAATCTGTCTTGGCATAATTCCATCTTCCCACTTTATATTCTTCATTTCTTCTAGATTTCTCTTCATCTATCACCTTGAACTCCAAAACTGCATGATCACTCTTTGCTAAAGGGCACTCCACCCTCATCTCCTCAATGACCATTGGCTCTGTACTAAAGACCAAGTCCAGTCTTGACGATGCTCCCTCTCCTCCAAACCTAGTATCTTCTTTGACCCACTGAGTTAACACATTTTCCATTGCCAGTGTCAATAGTGTATTTCCCCATGTTGTCTCTGATCCTTCCATTGACCAGTCCTCCCAACACACCTCTTTACAATTAAAATCTCCCATCATTATAGTTCGTTCACAGCCACCCAACATTTCTTCCAGACATGTTCCTGTATCACTTATCATTTCTTCATATTCCTGTACTGACCATGCATTTGTCTTAGGTGGTACGTACACCACTATGTAGTGCCTCTTTTTCCTTCATTAGTTTCTGCTCTGATCTTTAGCACTTCTGCCTTTCCCATACCTTCTTTCACTTGATCCACCTTTATATCTTTTTAACCAGCAACATCACTCCTCCTCCCATCTTACCTACTCTATTTCTTTTCCAAACATTATATTTCCCTTCTCCAACCATCATCAGGTCTTCTCCCTCTCTCAGTTTTGTTTCAGTAAGACCCACAATATCTGGGTTCTTGTCCCTCAAGTAATCGTTGAGTTCTAAAATCCCCGATATCACTCCATTTATGTTGGAATACATTACATTCCGCTCATACGTAAGTTTCTTTGGTCCTTTCTTGCTGTACTTTTCTGGGTTATGAACCACTTCCTCAGTCTCATATCCAAGTGTTTCACTGTTTGATCTGTTGCAGTCTCTGACGAGACAGCCAGACGTTACCCTACGGAACGAGCTCAGAGCTCATTATTTCCGATCTTCGGATAGGCCTGAGACGAGGCACACACCACACACCGGGACAACAAGGTCACAACTCCTCGATTTACATCCCGTACCTACTAACTGCTAGGTGAACAGGGGCTAAACGTGAAAGGAGACACACCCAAATATCTCCACCCGGCCGGGGAATCGAACCCCGGTCCTCTGGCTTGTGAAGCCAGCGCTGTTACCACTGAGCTACCGGGTGTGTGTGTGTGTGTGTGTGTGTGTGTGTGTCTTCAAGTTCAAGTTCAAGTTCAACAAATTTATTCCAAAACAATACATATACATGAAGAAAATAAAGTATATACATTCGTGGAAAGGTCTGCGGAGATAAATCTCATTATGCAGACCTGTGGACATTATACAGGATTTATTTCATTCAGTCCAAAATAGTGACAATACATTCTTGTAAATCCCCCAAAAAAGATAGCATTATAAATCTAAAAATTCGTAAACCCTAGCAATATGAAAAAAAGAAAAAAAAAATGCAGTTTTTTTTCAGGAAACAGTGTTGTACGCATGATAAATCATAATACATATGAATCTATTGTGTACATACATGACAAATTATTTTGAGCATTACTGTAACGACTGAAGATGATAAAGATGCTTTTTTACTCTAAATTTGAAGTTATTGACTGAAAAGTATTATATTCACATTTCATTGATAGAGGAAGTGTGTTCAAAACTTCGTTTCCAAGACACATAATAGAATTTCAAAAGAGTGTAGTTCTAAAAGGAGGACAAACCATATTTATCTGGTTATTACGAGTGACGCGAGAATGTTCCTGAATAGAAAAAAATTTCAGCATTATTTTTTAATGATTTGAAAATATTGAGTAAGAGGAAGAATTAATGAATGTAGGTTAACTTAAGTAATTTAAAGTTGAAAAATATTTGCTCTGTCGAGTCATATTTTTGCTTGTAGAACATCATTCTTAAAATAGATTTCTGGTTTTTGAGTAATACATCTAGGGAAGATAGCCATGTACAACTTCAAATAGAAATACAATACATTAATCTAGAATAACACAGTGTATAGTAAAGAGTTAACATTGATTCTACAGTTAATTTATCTCTAACACGATACAATATTCCAGTGAGTTTTAATAAAGTTACAGACACATTAACAATATGTTTCCTTCAATTTAGATGATCATCAACTGTAACTCTTAAAAACTCCCGTGATAATTTTGAGTGAACAACATGGAGGTCAGAATCAGTGATTGTGAAACAAGTGTCATCAGCGTACATTGTAAAATGAGCATTACAACTAGAATTTACAATATCATTGATGTAGATCAAGAACAAAATTGGACCTAGTATTGAGCGTTGAGGTACACCTTGTTTAATAAATGTGTACTCAGAAAAAAATATTATTACAAAAAACTAATTGTTTGCGGTTAGATAAATAACTTTTGAAAAGATTAAAACATGGTCGCCTAACACCGATACTATTTAATTTGGCTAGTAAAATGTCATGGTTTAGTGTTTCAAAAGCTTTGGAAATATCAAGAAACACGCTTGCAACAAAATACTTTCTGTCTAATTCAGTATATACCTTTGAAACAAAATCAGAACCCCTGCCTGCGTAGACAATTTTTTCCTAAATTCAAACTGGCTTTTTGTTATTAGATTATTGTTCTCAAGAAAAGCACAGAGTCGACTTGCAATGGGCTTTTCAAAAATTTACTAATAGATGGTAAGATGGATATTAATCTGTAGTTATCAATAACATTTTTATCCCCAGACTTGTGAATAGGTAAGGCTTTTGCTATTTTTAGTGTGTGTGTGTGTGTGTATTTACCTAGTTGTATTTACCTAGTTGTAGTTTTACAGGGCCTGGGCTTTATGCTCGTGTGGCCCCGTCTCCATATCTACACTTATCCAATCTTACTTTAAAAGTGTGCACACTCGTTGCAGACACTACTTCTTCATCTAAACTGTTCCACGTCTCAATACATCTCTGCGGGAAACTATATTTTTTATATCTCTCAGACATCTTCCCTTTCTCAGCTTTTTACTATGCGATCTTGTGCTTCGGGTGTCATATTCTTCTCTCAGGATCAGTTTCTCATTATCCACTTGGTCCATTCCATTGATCAATTTATAGATTTGTATCAGGTCTCCTCTCTCCCTTCTTTGTTCCAAGGTTGGTAGATCCATAGCCTTTAGTCTCTCCTCATATGTCATGTGTGTGTGTGTGTGTGTGTATGTGATGGGAGCGGTGTGCATGATGTGTGTGTGTGTGTGTGTGTGTGTGTGTTTTTACCTAGCTGTATTTACCTAGTTGTAATTTTACAGGGCCTGGGCTTTACGCTCGTGTGGCACCGTCTCCATATCTACACTTATCCAACTTTTCTTAAAGCTATGCACACTTTTTTGCTGACACCACTTCCTCACTCAGACTGTTCCAAGTCTCAACACATCTTTAGGGGAAGGTATATTCTTTAACATCTCTCAGACATTTTCCCTTCCTCAGGTTTTTACTATGCGATCTTGTGCTTCGAATGTCATATTCTTCTCTCAGGATTAGTTTCTCATTATCCACTTGATCCATTCCGTTAATCAATTTATAAACTTGTATCAGATCCAGTCAAGAAATTTCCTGCGCATGTTGGAAACGACAAAGGAAAAGATAATTTGGAGGAAGTGTCGGGCATTCGTCATCCAAGAAGACGAAAAAACTTGTTCATAAGCCGAACAGGAAAATTTAACAGGTGAGTTGTTTATTTGTGTAGAAACGAGAAGCAAAATGGTGTAAAAGCCTATAGTTTGATATTTTTAATAAGATTGCAGAAGTTCGCTTCCTTCAGGTGATTAAGGATCACCAATAGCAGCTCGACATTGTTCTGGCCTGGCTGGTGACAGAGATGAAGCTGTTGCTTTGGGAGGTTACGTTGGCAGGGAAAAAGTCATCGACCACATAATACAGAAATACTGGTGGCACAACATTACATCTGATGTAGTCGAAACCACTAAAATTTGCCCACGGTGCCAAAAAAAACAGCACTGTGTTCAAGAAAGTGGATCTGAAACTGAACAGTATCCCAATTAAGCCTTGAGACATGCACCAAATTGGTATAGACCTACGTTCGTTGCCTACGTGAGTTTGGTTTTACATAGTTTGCATTGAAATACAATACTGTTACTGTTATTCATACTATTTTTACTTTTATGTAAGTTAATCATAACATTCTTACAACTGTGGTTCAAGTTTGCATCCACGAAAGTGACCCTCAAGATGAAAGTGAATGGATGTAACCTGAAGCCATTCTTTGAACGAACTTCAGAAGCTTTACCACTGACTCCCTCAGTTTCGTCATCTCCACCACTTCCAAGTGACCAAATAGTCCGGGTTCAGCACAAAGAGATTACTTATATGTTCTCACCATTGACAGCTGAAACGCAGCGAACAATCTGCAACAATTCTAGAGGATGTCTTGTCAAGAAAAATCATGTCCATTCAGAAAAGAAATAATAACAAGATCTTAAAACACCATCTAACCTCTTTCCGTTAAATAATTTGAATGTGATGGGAATTGCCTTTTTTGTGCATTGTCGTACACTATCACTGGAGAAGAGGACCAACACGACATAGTGAGAAACTTGATACGTGATTTCATTGCCACCACCGAAAACGTCAAAGATGAATCAATGCGTCAGAACACAGTGGGAGTGGGGAGGGGCAACAGAGATGTTAGCAGCAGCCAACATGTTTCGTGTGAATGTATGTGTGTGGGCAAAGTTCGGTTCTCTGCATACATGGCCTATATATGCATAGGCCGAAATGCAGTGAAGAAGTAATCAGGTCAGTTTACCTCGACAATAAATCAGTCAACCATTTCAACATAATTACTAGTGTGTAATGTGTACATGATTAATTATAAACTTTTGGATGGCAGACAACAGTGATCTACAGTATTAATATCCAATAGTGGGAGTCATTTCAACCTGAGGAGAGTCATATGATACCAGTTTCAGTTGACTGGGGAGTGCAGTCTAACTGATTTCAATTGACTGGGAAATGCTTTAAAACTAGTTTCAAGAGACTCCGGGAGTTATGTCTAAGGGGAGTAGCTACCCTGAAACGTTTATACCGGCAGGAAACTATTTCGCTTCAATGGGCCTTCATGACACACAAAACTGGCAATGCGGATGTATCTCAATAGCTGATATGAAAGACTAGACATGCACATCCAATTTGTGACATGTCTAGCTTATAATTAACAAATAAAGGCACATAGTAGTTTGGTTTATTGACGGAAAACTTGGATTTTAGAGGTTTTTAGTCTCAGCAGGCGTAAATTAATTGATGTATCGTCCTACAGGTTAGGGCGATTAAGTTAGAACAGATGAGAACGAATTAGGACAGTGAATTATTGAGCTATATCATTATGTTTTGCTAGTGAAGGTTGTCTCTGCCCACCACACCCTTTTATAAACTCTCACTGCGACTGTTTTCCAAGGCAGCAGACACGATTAGCCGATTCTTCAAGGCCGTTTTTTTTTTTTTTTCACAGTGTAGAAGTCTTGTTGATTCGTCACTAGACCCGCAAAAACATTCTTTAAATCCCAAGTAATTTCAATTAGTAGAGGCTCTGCGGCGCTGGTTTCCCTAATGCAAGAGTTTGTAGTGTGCCCTAAAACTCACTCGTTTTCTTCCATACCCATTCCATTCCCATACTCCACTATCACTGTACTACAAATTGACCAGTATTGTCAATGATTCATCCTCTTCTGGTAAACTCTGGAACTCCTTGCCTGTTTCTTCATTTTCACCTTTCTTGTTCATTCTCCCAAACTTTTTACTGGCCTATCTTTCCCTTCAGACTTTCTTTCTAACGGAATGTCTCTCCCTCAAGGCCTCTATGACTGAAACACATCTAGCCATCCAGTCATTCAATCACACAAGCCTCTAGTGACAAGTGGGCCCGCGGGCAGTGGTGGCAAGTAGGCACATCAGGCGGCTTTTTGCACTGTGAGCACATGGCGCTAACTTCAAATGCACACATGGCGGTAGTGTGAATGTACTCACGACCCTAATCTAGTCCATAAAGAGAGAGCGTAAAGATTGATATGTATAAACTTTTATTTATTTATTTTTTTGTTTGTTCTTCGTTATCGCAGTTAAGTTTGCTATTAATTTTCAAACACGTCATACACACAGTTTGTATAAATACTGTTTGCTTGATTGTTTGCTTACCTGTAGTGCCTGGTCACCCAGCAGCTACTTATATGCCTGTGTGTGTGTGTGTGTGTGTGTGTGTGTGTGTGTGTGTGTTTGCAGCTTGACATCACTGCTAAAGGGAAAGCATAGACAATAACAGACTAACACACACACACACACACACACACACACACACACACACACACACACAACATAACATAACATAATATAACACAACACACACACACACACCGCGTAGTGTATTGGTTAGCACGCCCGGCTCACAACCGAGAGGGACTGGGTTCGAGTCCCAGGAGCGACAAGCCAAATCAGCAAGCCCCTTGATGTGTAGCCTCTGTTCACCTAGCGATATATATATATATATATATATATATATATATATATATATATATATATATATATATATATATATATTTTTTTTTTTTTTTTTTTTTTTTTTTTTTTTTTACGTAGGGAAGAGGGCCAGCCAAGGGCAAAAAAAAAAAAAAAAAGAAAAAAAAGGCCCACTTGAGCGCTGGCTCTCCAAAGAGTTCAAAAAGTGCCAAAACCGTCAGCCAGAATTAGGGGAGCAAATGCCTCGATACCTCCCTCTTAAAAGAAGACAAGTTGTAGGAATTCGGAAATACAGATGCAGGAGGGAGTTCCAGAGTTTACCAGTGAAAGGGATGAATGATTGAGCGTACTGGTTAACTCTTGCATTAGAGAGTTGGACAGAATAGGGATGAGAGGAAGAAGAAAGCCTTGTGCAGCGTGGCCGCAGGAGGAGGGAGGCATGCAGTTAGCAAGATCAGTAGAACAGTTACCATGAAAATAGCGATAAAATATAGAAAGGGATGCAACATTTCGGCGGTGAGAAAGAGACTGAAGACAGTTAGTCAGAGGAGGGAGTTGATGAGACGAAGAGCTTTCGATTCCACCCTATCAAGCAAAGCTGTGTGACTGGAACCCCCAAACATGCGAAGAGTACTCCATACAGGGACGGATAAGGCCCTTATACAGAGTAAGCAGTTGGAGGGGCGAGAAAAACTGTCGGAGACGCCTCAGAACACCTAATTTCATAGAAGCTGTTTTAGCAAGAGATGAGATGTGAAGTTTCCAGTTAAGATTATGAGCAAAGGACAGACCGAGGATATTCATTGTGGAAGAGGAGACAGTTGAGTGTCATTGAAGAAGAGGGATAGTTGTCTGGAAGGTTGTGTCGAGTTGATAGATGGAGGAATTGAGTTTTGAGGCATTGAAAACTACTAGATTTTCTCTGCCCCAATCGGAAATCTTAGAAAGATCGGAAGTCAGGCGTTCCGTGGCGTCCCGCGTGATCTGTTGATTTCCTGAAGGGTTGGACGTCTCTGAAAGAACGTGGAAAGATGTAGGGTGGTATCATCAGCGTAGGAGTGGATAGGGCAAGAAGTTTGGTTAAGAAGGTCATTAATGAATAATAGAAAGAGAGTGGGTGACAGGACAGAACCCTGAGGAACACCACTATTAATAGGTTTAGGAGAAGAACAGTAGCCGTCTACCACAGCAGCAATAGAGCGGTCGGAAAGGAAACTTGAGATAAAGTTGCAGAGAGAAGGATAGAAGCCGTAGGAGGGCAGTTTTGAAATCAAAGCTTTATGCCAGACTCTATCAAAAGCTTTTGATATGTCTAACGCAACAGCAAAAGTTTCACCGAAATCTCTAAAAGAGGATGACCAAGACTCAGTAAGGAAAGCCAGAAGATCACCAGTAGAGCGACCTTGACGGAAGCCATACTGGCGATCAGACAGAAGATTGTGAAGTGACAGATGTTTGAGAATCTTCCTATTCAGGATAGATTCAAAAACTTTAGACAAGCAAGAGATTAAAGCTATAGGACGGTAGTTTGAGGGGTTAGAACGGTCACCCTTTTTAGGAACAGGCTGAATGTAGGCGAACTTCCAGCAGGAAGGAAAGGTAGAAGTCGATAGACAAAGTTGGAAGAGTTTGGCCAGGCAAGGTGCAAGCACAGAAGCACAGTTTTTGAGAACAATAGGAGGGACCCCATCAGGTCCATAAGCCTTCCGAGGGTTTAGGCCAGCAAGGGCATGGAAAACATCATTACGAAGAATTTTGATTGTAGACATGAAATAGTCAGAGGGAGGAGGAGAGGTAGGGACAAGCCCAGAATCGTCCAAGGTGGAGTTGTGAGCAAAAGTATGAGAAAAGAGTTCAGCTTTAGAGACAGAAGAGATGGCAGTGGTGCCATCAGGATGAAATAAAGGAGGGAAAGATGAAGTGAAGTTATTTGAGATGTTTTTGGCGAGGAGAGTTTGAGTTTGAAAGATTTTGACATTTCCTATTTATGAAAGAGTGTTTGGCAAGTTGAAGAACAGACTTGGCATGATTCCGGGCAGAGATATAAAGTGCATGAGATTCAGGAGATGGAAGGCTCAAGTACCTTTTGTGGGCAACCTCTCTATCATGTATAGCACGAGTAGGCTGAGTTAAACCAAGGTTTAGAAGGTTTAGGCTGAGAAAAAGAATGAGGAATGTACGCCTCCATGCCAGATACTAACACCTCTGTTATGCATTCAGCACAAAGAGATGGGTCTCTGACACGGAGGCAATAATCATTCCAGGGAAAATCAGCATAATACCTCCTCAGGTCCCCCCAACTGGCAGAGGCAAAACGCCAGAGGCACCTTCGCTTTGGGGATCCTGCGGAGGATTGGAAAAATAGGACAAGATACAGAAATGAGATTGTAATCGGAGGAGCCCAACGGAGATGAAAGGGTGACAGAATAAGCAGAAGGGTTAGAGGTGAGGAAGAGATCAAGAATGTTGGGCGTGTCTCCAAGACGGTCAGGAATACGAGTAGGGTGTTGCACACGTTGCTCTAGGTCATGGAGGATAGCAAAGTTGAAGGCTAGTTCACCAGGGTGGTCAGTGAAGGGAGAGGAAAGCCAAAGCTGGTGGTGAACATTGAAATCTCCAAGAATGGAAATCTCAGCGAAAGGGTAGAGGGACAGAATGTGCCCCACTTTATAGGTATAGGATGTAACTCGAGGGCTTGTGGCCTCGCTTTCTCGGTGTGTATTGTGTGTGATGTGGTCTGTCCTACCCGAAGATCGGTCAGTATGAGCTCTGAGCTCTTTCCGTAGGGAAAGGCTGGCTAGGTAACCAGCAGACGATAGTGATGAATGACACACACACAAACACACACACACACACACACACACACACACACACACACACACACACACACACACACACACACACACACACACACGGAATGGATCAAGTGGATAATGAGAAAATAATCCTGAGAGAAGAATATGACACTAGAAGCACAAGATCACATAGTAAGAAACTGAGGAAGGGAAGATGTCTGAGAGATGTTAAAATATTTAGTTTCCCGCAAAGATGTGTTGAGACTTGGAACAGTTTGAGTGAGGAAGTGGTGTCAGCAAAGAGTGTACATAGTTTTAAAGAAAAATTGGATAAGTGTAGGTATGGAGACGGGGCCACACGAGCATAAAGCCTAGGCCCTGTACGAGTAAAACTACAACTAGGTAAATACAACTAGGTAAATACACACACACACAAAAACATAACATAATATAACACAACACACACACACACACACACACACACACACACACACACACACACACACACACACACACACACACACACACACACGGTGAGTGTGTGTCATAAGAAATCTTTGCCTTTATGTGAGACATAAATGAAATGCAGAATGTATATATTGTTTGGCGTCTTCATTCATCACTCAGCCTTATACCACGTCAGAATTTTCCCACCAGTACTATGAAATGTACAAGTAGCGGCAATCCGAAGCACAGTGGCATTTTGAAACGTACACAGCAGCACTTTTGAATTTAAACGCACACATCGGCATTGCGAAACGTACACAGCGAGATTTTAAAACGTATACAGCGGCATTTTAAAACGTACACAGCGGCATTTTAAAACATACACAGCGACATTTTAAAAACGTACACCTCGGCATTTTAAAAGGTATAATGCGGCATTAAAAAAAAAAAAAAAAAAAAAGTGACAGGCATTATGTAAAACTGAGATTGCTACTAGTGTTGATATCTAACCAGACCAAGACCATTTTGTGAGGCTTTTAGATCACTATTTGTCCCCTCGTTCAGATCTACAGATGGAAGCGCAGCACGGCGGGTGAACAACTAAACTGGTGGTGGACATTTCTGAAAGCATTGTAACCTATTCGAGATCACATACAGCTTCTCACTCCTGCTTATGTGGCATTCGATAGTCTCTATTTCGCGAAACTTGCATTTTTATCACTTTACTTGTACGTACATTCTCTCAAACATTCACGCTTGTAAGAACATTCTAAACTTTTCAAGATCACACGTAACTTTACATTTTTGCTTACGTGATGTACTGCAGTGTCTTATCTTGCGTCACGTGCACTTAATAACTATACCGGTGCATTCTGTTACATCTGTAAACATGACTATCAAACATTCACAAAGATACATACATACATAAACATTCTCACCAATAAAAAAAAAAAAAAAAAAAAAAAAACTTCTTGTTCTTGCTTAAGTTATGTCGAGCAGTCTCTCTCTTTTTTTTTTTTTATCTCGCGGGATGTGTATTCGATAGTTAACTCTACTCATGCATTCTGTAAATTCTGAATCTATTCACACGACTGTCAAACACCCTATACTCGCGTTCCTGCTTACGTGATGTTTGGCACACTCTTATCTTGCTTGACGTGCATTCGATAACTTTATCATGCATTCTGTAAGCTCTTAGCACGACTGTTAAACTTTCACGAGTATACGCGCTTATCATCCTAAACTATTCAAGATCACACACAGCCTCGCATTCCTGCTTATGTGATATCTGAAAGCCAGTTATCTTGTGTGACGTGCATTCGATATAACTTTACCGGTGCATTCTGTAAGGTCCAAACACGACGGCCAAAACTCACGAAGTTTGTCTGAGGCAGCGTGACGTCCGGCAGAGTTATGAGGACTACCTGAGCAACGAAGAAGAGCAGTTGAGGAGAAGGAAAGCGAGGTGAGAGGACGTGAAGAGCGAGTCAATGTAGCTCCTTTTCTCTCCGCCGTGAAGGTTTCAAGACACCGCTGGGGAGAGAGAAACAAGAGTGTGCCTTGGCCTCGCCTCGCCTGTCTCGCCTCCCTCGCCCAGCCAGGCCCAGCCAGCCAGGCTCCAGAGTGTGAGTAGCAACGGTGCGGTGTGGGTGTGTGTCGCTGGTCGCTCGTCTCTGTGACTCGCCGCCTCGCCCTTCGGTAGTCTGTGACGGGGAGTTTTTTTTTTTTTTCCGGCGGCTTGAACCTCTGGGGACTAAGGAGGAGGATATGTGCAGACTTTGTGGTGGAGGTGAGGCGAAAAGGAGGCGGAACCGACGATCATGTGTGTGTGTGTGTGTGTGTGTGTGTGTGTAGGCGAGAGACAACCCCTCCCCTTCTCCACCGAGTCCCTTCCTCCCTCGTGTGTCTTGGTACATCACGGGTCACCAAGACAGTGTTCATGGTGCCCTTGTGTTTCCCGGTGACTCAGTGTGTTCCCTGAGTGCCCCTCCACGCCTCCCCAACCTCGCCTGGCCCACGGGAGGAGAGGAAGGGTGCCGGGGTAGGCAAGCGGCGGCAGATGTGGCAGGGGCGGGCAGGTAGGAAGGTGTGTCGACCTGGCGAGGTGGTGGGCGGGTATGGGATCTCGTCTTCCTCCTTTCCAACTATGTCCTTTTATGAACGTAGTGGGTCTCTCTCTCTCTCTCTCTCTCTCTCTCTCTCTCTCTCTCTCTCTCTCTCTCTCTCTCTCTCTACGACACCTGAAGCAGCTGATATCCATCCCTGCGCCCTAAAAACCTCCATTCTCTTCCTTTCTCCCACATTCGCACGTCTTCTCTTCCTTTCTCCTTTCCTGTTACTTCTCTCCTAATCTGCACACATGTCAGATGTTCCTTATCTTCCTTTTCTGTCATCTCTTTTCTTCTATTTTGAATTTACTTCTTCCTCTGCTGATCATGTTTTGTCGCTTCTCTTCTTCTTTCCTGCGTCTTTTCTGTCTTTTTTGTCACCTCTCCTCTTCATTTTGTGACTTTTCCTCTCCAACATTCTTATATCTCGTCTTTTCCTCTTCCTTGCCAAATTTTCTCTTCTCTTCCCTTCTGCATTCACGTCATTTATGCTTCCAGTTCCTCATCTGTAATCGCTCTTCTTCTCTTCTACAATGTTATTACTTGGTTTTTCTACTTTTCTTTTCCATTACCTTCCCATTTTTCTCTCCTGCATTCACATCACATTTTGCTCTTCTTTTTTCTTCTATTACATCTCCTCTTCTATTCTACATCCAGGTAATTTCTTTCTCTTTCTTCTGGCAATTCTTATCAACTGTTTTTTTTTCTCTTATATATACATCACCTCGTCTTTCTTTCCTTCCCACTCCTCTCCTTGCATTTTGCCTTTCTTTCCTTTTCTCTCCTCGCCTCGCATTTTCTCTCCCATCTATAACTGTTATCTTTTCTCCTCTGTTGCATTTATATCGTCTCCCCTTTCTCTCCTCTGTTCTTCTCCTTCTATCAAATGTTCATTTTTTTCTTTCTTCCTCTCACAGAAATTCTTCTTTCTCTCCTCTCCTTTCTTCTCTCTTTTTCTCCTTACATCCCCTATCTTCCTCACTGCTCTCCTTTCCTCTTCACATTTCCTCTCCACTCTTTACCCTACGTTCTCAATTCCTCTCTTTTCTACTCTTCTCTTCACATCCCTAATCTCCTCACCTCTCTCACGACTTATCTCCTTTCCTTTTCTCTCGTCATCTTTCCTCCTGTACTCTAATCTACTCTACTCTCGTATCCTTGGCCCCGTGCGTGCATCCATCTCTGTCTCCCCCCCCCCCCTCTCTCTCTCTCTCTCTCTCTCTCTCTCTCCTCGTTTCTCCCTCCCACCCACCCTCTCTCCATCTCCGTGATCCGGTAACCCTCACCGCCACACTGCGCCGAATAACACCAACCTGCATCTCAATAATTGCCTCTATTAGTCTTGTCTCACGCACTTCAAGGTCACGATGATGTCACTTTTGTAACATTGGAAGTACGCCCTATCCCATCCCCTCTCTCCTCTCCCCATCCAATATTTCTGAAGGGGCTGGCGGAAAGGGGAGGTTGGTATGCTTAGGGTGGGTTAGGGTGTGAGTGGGTTGGGTCGGGAGGAGGTGTAGGTGTTATGGGGAAGGATAGCGGGGAGTGTTTTGGGGTTGGGTGGTGTTGTGTGGGTGGGTTGTCTTCAAATTATCAGCCCCTCCCTTCTCCCTCTCCCTCTCCTCTTTCTCTTTCTCTCCCTCCTCCTCCTCCTCCTCCTCCTCCTCCTGCTCCCCCCTACACCCGACAAGTTATTATGAAGCTGATGGAAGTCGTGTGTGTGTGTGTGTGTGTGTGTGTGTGTGTGTGTGTGTGTGTGTGTGTGTGTGTGTGTGTGTAGGAATGTTATTTATATATCTTTTTTTTTTTTTTGAGGACGTTAGAAAAAAATGTTCTTATTATCGTTTCTCTAATGAATTCTTCCGGGTCAATAACGTTCGTTCTTGCTTTTTTTTTAAGGTCAGGTGATGAACGAATCGGTGAGGCGGAACTAATAAAGAATTAATGAAGTGACGCTGCTGTACACGAGTAAATGTGACGTGTGGAGAGACGAAAAGAATACAACTACAATAAAAAGGAAGACATAATTAGGGACACAAACAAGAGTGACAAAGAAAGAAAATAATAGAAAAACGAACGTATGAAAAGAAAGCGTGGTATACCATGAAAATCAACTAGATAAGTGATAAACCTGTACATAAACTATGCATCACAGAACAAATAGTTAATAAGACGGAAAAAAAACAAGACTGAAAGTGAGAGTTGACGATAAAACAAAACTACTACTACTACTACTACTACTACTACTACTACTACTACTACTACTACTACTACTACTACTATTACTACCACCACCACCAACACCACCAAACACACAAACCCAAGTTTAAGCCATCGTCAATAGCAAGTCATCACTCCTTTCTTTCCAAACACCCTCGGATTTACAGCTCTCCCCCACCGACCACCCCACAAAGATTCACAATGGCTCGGAAACTGCAGAAATTTATGATACTCTTCGACAACCCAAATCTCCTGTATTTCCCCGGCCACTTCATCTCCGGCAGGGTCATTGTGGAGCTGGAGGAGGACACTTCAGTATTGGGTGAGTACAGAATGCATTGTGTTTTTTCTCATTCTGTTGTGTCTAATGTGGGGAGATAAACAGGGTGTCTTTAGGAGTTTGTGAGTGTTTGTGTTAATGTGTTGTTGTTCTGTCTGGTGTTGGGGACAAACGGGTCATTAGTTCGTTAGTGTTTAGTATCGGATGAGAAAAAGAATTAATTGTGTTTTATTTGTTGTTGTTCTGTTGTGTTCTAGTGTGGGAGGCGAAGGAGTTGCTTAAGAGTCTGTTAGTGCTTGGCGGAGACTAATGGTGAGTCAGCATGAGGGGGAAGATTAGCGTGGGATTGGAGGGAGTGTGAGGGAGGGAGAAGTATAGAGTGTTCAACTAAAGGTTTAAAGGGTATTACAAAAAAAGATACACGGAAATATGTCCTTGGAATATATTTTGGACAGGGAAAGACTACTTCAAAAGTGTATAAAACGAAATAAAATAATAATAAAAAATCAAACAAATAAAAAGGACGGTAAGAGAGTACAGTCTGCAGAACTAGAAAGATAAAATGTCCCTGGGAAAATATCAGTGACGCCTATGGCGCAATTTTCTGATTAGGGCAAAAAGTAATGTAAGAAATAATGTTACGGTACTGTTTGCATTACATTAACAAATTTCAATCTGTAGTTTTTGGACATTGAAAATTTCTCAAAGCATTTTTAGGCGAATATGCATTTGTTTTCTTTTCCTCTACCCAACTTTTTTCCTTGCATTCCAAACCCTTTCCACCTTCTTTAATTTTGTGTGTGACATTTTTTCCCTCTTGTCTTACATTCGTGTATCTACTCTTTTTTTGAGGTGGGGTTGGCAGGGTGAGGAGAAATGGATGTTCTCTCCATTAGTTTGAACTGCTAGGAAAAAGACATCCAGATTCCAAGGCACTCCTCGTTCTGCAATACAAGAGTGTCATTGTTGGAAAATAAGATCCCGTATTTTGAAAGGCATTGTTCTCTATAAGGACAATTTTTCAAAGGCTACAGAGATGACCAGACCGGTTCTCACGAGCATTTTTCCCATGGATGATGTAAAATCCTTAAACCATCACTATAATCATACAGAACCCTTGCAAACCTTCAGTAACGACCACTATAGCTTGGTAAATAACAGATTAGACAAGATACTGGAATTTATAGAACAAGAATACTGTCCACGGTAAATAAATAAATGAATAAATGTTCCAATGACAGATTAGCAAGATTTCTACGTAATCAACAGGAGAAACACTCTTGATGACTTAGCTAATCATCTCCGTGGCCTTTAAAAATAGCAGTAGTGAGACAGCAAAGTGCTTCAGAATACAAGGCCTAGAAGTTTGCGCGCGCCGAGGCTTCTCAACACACAACACCTCACGAAAGTTCCTACAATGCGACAAAAGATTAGATCACTCCAAACAAAGACTCTGGGCAAGGTTCACAGCTGAGATAAGGTCACACGACGCTCGTCCTTTAACCGCGTCGCATAATATCAAGAGAAAGTTCACTTGTTCCACCTCCTGCCGCAAGATATACAAGCTTTTAGTGACTCAGAGCCGCTCACGGGAATCATAGGAGCGTAGAATCAGCGAACCAATGAGTCTGCGTGAAGAGAACGACAGCAAAGACACCAGGACTAAAACTTACTACGAAATTTACTGCACAATAAAGATTCACCGCAAATAGCTCAAGGTTGTAAATAAAAAACGGAGATACCAAAATACTTAAGAGTAATAAGTGAAGCCGAGCAGATATAGGAATAATTCAAGTTTGCGAGATTAATGTAGCAAAGAAAGTTTCATATAAATGTCTCAATGTTGCAGTAAATAAAGAAACAGAAATCAAATACTACATACAAACAGACATACTATGATAAATAAGAATAATGAAAAAAGTAAACAGATAGTGGGGGATGATTTAGGTCTGCAAAACTTACTAAAAAATAAGGATTCATAAAAAATATCTCAAGGTTACAATAGAAAATGAAAAAAAGGAGCAGCGAACCAAGGCAAAACAGACACTGGGATCATTTGCGTGAGACATTTACAGCACAATAGAGAATCATTGCAGGAATCTCAAGGTCACAGTAAGGAAGGGAAATACTACCAGGATATGATATACGAGTCATGACAAGTGAAGGCAGACAGGCAGTGCGGTGATAGTAGCATTTACCGGTATAACAACAACTCTTGATGAACTTACAACTTACGACATAACCTCCACGTGTAGACCTAAAGGCTTCTTGCAGCTTCCCTTGTTTTTTTACGTTATTTTGTTCTTATGTTCAAAAAGAGACTGGAACTAATACTTCAGAAGGGAATAACATTAATGTGTCATAATTTCGTGGAGTACAAAAAAAAAAAAAAAAAAAGAAACTACGGCTTCAGAAAGGAATGGTTTTAATGAGGCTCAGTTTTCGTAGAGTACAGGAGTTGAAAAAAGCGATCGAAACTTCAGAAAGGAATGATATCAATGAGTTATAATTTTCTTAGAGTACAAGAATTTAGACCGGAAGTGAGTGTAGGAATATGATACAATTAAAAAAAAAAAAAAACTCGGTCAAGTACACACAATCTACACACAGCAGGACCATAAACACTCGCCACTTGGGTACAAAATTATAATGCCTTAAAGTTGAATGATTAAGAGTAGAAGTGGCTAGAAATATACAAAAAAACTATCAAAACAGCCAAGTGAAAACGGTTGTTAATGAAACACCATAAAAACTAACATTAAAAAGTAAATATAATGATAATATTTCCTTACTGTATTCAAGTGTAGAAATATACTAAAACTGAAACATGTCAGGCAAGTAAACAGCTCAGCAAACACGATGTACACACAGAAATGCCATAAAAACTAGTGAGACCATAAAAAAGACCATAAAAGCTCGTATCTAGGTAAAAAAAAAAAAAAGAGTAATAGGGCATTGCAATTTAGGAGCATGAAAATTGAAACTGAAATACGTCAGGTTAACTAAATACCATCAACACAAATTATTCCCTCTAAAAAAAAAAAAAAAAAAAAAATCCCAAATGAATGAAATGAAATGAAATAACATGAATAAGTCAGGAAAGAAGAATTGCATTTTTTTTTTATGGAATTTGAGAGTTTGAAGCGAAGGTAAACGAAAAAAAAAATACAAGAAATAAAAGAACATCGACAAGGTAACCACAGATGATACAAGGTTAAAATAGAATAAAATAATGATAAAATAATAATAATAATAATAATAATAATAATAATAATAATAATAATAATAATAATAATAAAAATAACAATAATGATAAAAGCCTTGTAATATAAAAACACAGAACGAAAGTGAACCAAGAAGTACAACAAATCTAAGGAAATAAAAAGACGCTGAAACTGAAGAACATGGATTAGATACTGATACACCATAATGAAAACAAACACAACAGTCCTCTTGCAGTTATTTTTTTTTTGTGTGTGTGTGTTACAAACATTACATAAACACTAACATGATTGTACTTGTCCCTTTGGTGATCCGTCCCCCTCCACCCCTCTTCCCTTGCTATCCATCACCATCTAGAAATGTTTCGGCTCCAGCAAAAAGAAAAAGATAATGAAATAGAGTTTGGTAGATAAGAAACAAAACGACAACTTAACCACATCAACCAGACAACACAATCAACACAGAAATTATACAAAAGCAATACGAGAGAGAAAAAAAAAGTCGTGTACTATCGTTTTGTATCTAATAATGTGAACAGCAACATCAACAATTAAATAAACAAATAAACACAAATATAAAAAATACCGGAAGTAAATCAAGAAACACACAAAACCTAAAAAAAAGAAAGAAAAAAACATCTACTAAAACACATCAAGCCACGTCAACACACACACACACACACACACACACACACACACACACACACACACACACACACACACACACACACCTCTGCACCATATAAGGCAAAGGCAACCCAACGGAGACCCATGACGGAGGTGTCCCCGCTTCCCTCACACTCCGACTCATCTCACCCACGCCTTTCCGCCACACCTGCTCCCTACCCTAGGCTGTCACCCCGCCAGCACCGCGTGGGTGAATGTTATGGGTGCCGACCTTGGCCAATACACCGGTAGGCCTCGTGTTTGTTGTGTGAGGTCTGTAGTTCAAGAAAAGATTAACAGGGAGAGGGATAGAGAGGATCAGAAAGGCACAGGACAAAGAAAGATGATAAATTGAGTAAGATTGAGAGCATGAAATGTATACAGATAGAATAAGAAAGGCATAGGTTAGATAGGAAAATAAAGAACAGAATAGGTATGAAAAGAGACACAATGGAATAAAAACTAAGAAAATATAAAGACAGACATACAGATAAAACCCGATACAGAAGAAAGAAAGAAAGGAAAAGAACATTATATTGCTAGATAGATAGATAGATATAGACAAATAATGAAATAGATCAACAGAAAAAAAGCAAATAGAAAAAAAAGAAAGAAAAAAAAAAAATCGAAAATTCAGACAAACACACACACACACACACACACACACACACACACACACACACACACACACACACACACACACACACACTAAGGTAGAGGGAAATACCAGGACGTACAATGAAAAAAAAAAAATAAAATAAAACAAGCAGTGTGGCTCCGGTGCGGCCTTCCTGCCCAGCGCCGGGGTGTGGGCGCGGGCAAGGGTGCGGGCGGGTCCTGGTTGCGAGGAAGCCAAGGTGAGGGCGGTCCCGGCCTTTGGCTCACCTGGACAACACCTGCCTGACGAAATTCCACCAACACACGCATGGTCTAACTGATGGTGCCGGGACGTGTGCGAAGAGAGAGAGAGAGAGAGAGAGAGAGAGAGAGAGAGAGAGAGAGAGAGAGAGAGAGAGAGAGAGAGAGAGAGAGAGAGAGAGAGAGAGAGAGGGGGGATGGAGAGGGGTGACTGAGCGACTAATTAGCTAAAAGATTGACTCACTCACTCAGTAACCAACTCACTATTGAATGAATTGACTGATTGATTGGCTGAATGAGCATGTAACTAACTGATTGTCCAATTGACTGACCAGCTGCCTGGATGACTGACTGACTGGCTAACTAACTGATTGGCTGACTAACTAACGGATTGACAGTCTAAATGTCTGACTGAATCACTCGCTCAC
>NC_059302.1:11731026-11738526 GCF_017591435.1 Portunus trituberculatus | reverse complement strand
TACAACTTAGGGAAACTTACTCTTATCATCGCGAAAAAAGAATAGAAAAAAGTAAATTTCTGAGTAAAGAAAATCACGTCCTTCTATCATTATTCTGCTCGACTGTAAAAAAAGAAAGTACGCAATGTTCTCCTAGTGATTTCTGGGTAAAGGAACCAAGGAAACTGACAGCGCTGATGATGACACCGCCTCGAGCTGTGGTGGTGGTGGTGGTGGTGGTGGTGGTGGTGGT
Source organism: Portunus trituberculatus (assembly GCF_017591435.1). Taxonomy (NCBI): domain Eukaryota; kingdom Metazoa; phylum Arthropoda; class Malacostraca; order Decapoda; family Portunidae; genus Portunus; species Portunus trituberculatus. Next base: position 11,738,294 of record NC_059302.1, on the reverse strand, counting down.
GGTGGTGGTGGTGGTGAAGGTGGTGGTGGTGGTGGTGAAGGTGGTGGTGGTGGTAGTGTTGCATCGCTTCCTTACGTCCTTCGTGTGGTGGTGGCGGTAATGATGATGATGATGATGATGATGATGTGTCTCTCCTTACGTCCTTTCTTGTGGTGTGGTGTGGTGGTGGTGGTGGTAGTGGTGGTGGCGCTGGTAGTACTGGTGGTGACCCGCTGCAGCCTCTCTTCTCAGACGGAGTGAAAGCGAGCAAGGAGTAGATCTCTCTCTCTCTCTCTCTCTCTCTCTCTCTCTCTCTCTCTCTCTCTCTCTCTCTCTCTCAAGTACATTCTCTTCTTTTATATCTTCATTTTTGTGTCTGTCATCACCTTCCTGTCTGTCTGTCTGTCTTAATGACTGAGTGTCTGTCATTGTCTGTCTGTGTGTATTTTTGGGCTGGTATTGTGTATGTAGTCTCTCTCTCTCTCTCTCTCTCTCTCTCTCTCTCTCTCTCTCTCTCTCTCTCTCTCTCTCTCTCTCATACACATATTTTGCAGGTTTTTTATATGTGTTTCTTGTTTGTCAGTCTGTTTATCAAATAGTGTTTCTTCTCTCTCTCTCTCTCTCTCTCTCTCTCTCTCTCTCTCTCTCTCTCTCACCTCCTCTCTCTCTCTCCCCGCCCTTGGCACGACGCCCGGGCAACACAAGGAACAGGTCTTGCTGGCTCGCCACACTGCACCGCCCTGCTCCTTACACACACAAACACACACACACACACACACACACACACACACACACACACACACACACACACACACACACACACACACACACACACACACACACACACACACACACACACACACACACACACACATACACACACACACACACACACACTGCACACACACACACACACACACACACACACACACACACACACACACACACACACACACACACACACACACACACACACACACACACACACACACACACACACACACACACACACACTAATGTCCTTCATAAGTTCACGTTTTTCATTTGTTTTGTGGTTTTTTATTCTTTCCTTTTCTTCATCTTCGCGTCTTTATCATTTGTTTGCTTGTCCTTGTCCCGTCTTCAGCCTTTGTCCCGCCGTGGCTGTGTCAACTGTGTGTGTGTGTGTGTGTGTGTGTGTGTGTGTGTGTGTGTGTGTGTGTGTGTGTGTGTGATTTTAATTCATGGCCACAATCTTTAGTACAAATCCTTCCTTGAATTTTTATTAATACATCGGGTTCGTCTTCTTCTTCAAGGACTGTGTGTGTGTGTGTGTGTGTGTGTGTGTGTGTGTGTGTGTGTGTGTGTGTGTGTGTGTGTGTGTGTGTGTGTGTGTGTGTGTGTGTATGTGTGTGTATGTGTGAAAGCTTTAACATTTCATTGCGTCAGTTTATTGGCGAGCGGAAAGTTTTCTTGAGGCTCCCGTCACAGGTTTCGTCACAGCCGTAACACCTGAGTGACGCCGCGCAGGTACACAGCCAAGAGGCCCAGCGCCAGGCACACCGTCACCGTCACCGTCACCGCCACTACCACCATCACCATTATCATCACTGTAGGGTGTCATCACTTTTACTATGAGGCTTACCTACCTAAATATCTGCTTGCGCGCGCACACACACACACACACACACACACACACACACACACACACACACACACACACAAGACACACCGCGTAGTGTAGTGGTTAGCACGCTCGACTCACAATCGAGAGGGCTGGGTTCGAGTCCCGGCGCGGCGAGGCAAATGGGCAAGCCTCTTAATGTGTAGTCCCTGTTCACCTAGCAGTAAATAGGTACGGGATGTAACTCGAGGGGTTGTGGCCTCGCTTTCCTGGTGTGGTGGAGTGTGTTGTGGTCTCAGTCCTACCCGAAGATCGGTTTATGAACTCTGAGCTCGCTCCGTAATGGGGAAGACTGGCTGGGTGAGCAGCAGGCGACCGAGATGAATTACACACACACACACACACACACACACACACACACACACACACACACACACAAGCCAGAGGACCGCGGTTCGATTCCCCGGCCGGGTGGATATATTTGGGTGTGTCTCCTTTCACGTGTATCCCCTGTTCACCTAGCAGTGAGTAGGTACGGGATGTAAATCATGGAGTTGTGACCTTGTTGTCCCGGTGTGTGGTGTGTGCCTGGTCTCAGGCCTATCCGAAGATCGGAAATAATGAGCTCTGAGCTCGCTCTGTAGGATAACGTCTGGCTGTCTCGTCAGAGACTGCAGCAGATCAAACAGTGAAACACACACACACAATGCTTAACGCATCTCCCAGCACCATCCACCACCACCACTACCACCACCACCACCATTCTCTGTCCCTGGCAATACACGTCACCTCCGCGTCACTTCATCACCACAACCGCGCCACCCACCTGCAACACACCTCACGGCGCCGCGTGACCTCATTGCTGCGCCGCCATTAAGTTAATCAATCTGAAAGCACCCATTCCCGTCCCCGCCCTCTCATTACCGCTCCCCTCCTCGGGCCACACCAAGCAGGACTACCACCTGCCCCCCGTGCCGCCCCGTGCCGCTCAGCCTCAAGCGCACCGCAGTCCTGGCCGCGTCACGTCGCCCCGTCTCGCTGTGGCTCGAAAAATGACGCAATGCAAAAAAAATTTCCCACACGCGCGGCATGGATGGCGGTGAGGATGTGGAGATGGCAGAGTGTTGACGTGCGGCGCGACCCCCGTGGTGACGTGCGGGATGCCTGTGTTGTGTGAGTACTCAACACATGTGGCGGGAGTCGCGTTGGTTCAGTTTTTTCACATGGCCAAAGAATAACATTCGCTTTCATGTCGCGGCGACAAAAGTCACGGCGATGCGGAGGTGTTGAGGTGTTGTGTCGCAAGTGCGTGTGAATATGCTCGTGAATAAAAAAACACCAGCACTTGCAATGGTGGTCTCGGGTGGAGATTTTATGGCGTGACCATTTTTGCCCAATTTCCCGCGATGGTGAGGCGGCGGCGCGGAGCGGCGCGAGGACGTGGCTGGTGAGAGGGAAGAAGCTCGCAGCGAGTGAAGCAATCGTGGTTTTGCTCACACTCGAGGAAATGGTCGCTTTTCCCCCTCACGGTGTCGCCGCCGGAGTGGAGTCTCGTCCGCCCGTGACACCAACACGCTGCGGCCCTCGCAGCCCCGGGGGAGGGCGGGGGTCAGGGCTGGGGTGACGCTCTCCTCTTGGCGACGCGTGCATGTATAGTTGGGCAATCGCGACATTAATGGCATGTTGTACACGCCGCCTCTGCTCGGCACCGGATGTGTTTGTGTGTCCGGAGCACGACCGCTAATGTGAAGCGGTGCACGAGCAGCCCAGCCTGCTTCTAGTAAGCGGCAGCACTGCCCTCCTACACGTTACGGCTTGCCTTCACCTGCTACACGTCGCCTAATCAATGTGAAGTACGCTCATCGTTGTCTTTGTCTCATTGAACTGATCACAGGAACATGACGCCACAACAAACAGATCAGAATGGCGCAGCAATTTACTTAAAGCTCTTAACACGATGGCTGGATTATCAAGCTGCCCACTTATACAGCATCACTCAATACATTTATATTTCCCATACGGGTAACTCTTAATCCCTACACTGTTATTGGGCACCACTCGGAGACATTTTCCTTCTTATGCTACGTGCCTGAAGATTTCGTACTTTGGCTTAATTATTGTGAATTTTTACATATCGATGGGGAAGATATCTGTTCAGTAATCCGATCCAGCTCCACGCTCTAAAGCTCTCTGGCTTTGCCCGGTCCAGCCTTCACCACCACCGCTGTGGCGTAACAACAGGGAGGAACTGGACTCCATAATGATAGATTTCCACATGGCATATAAATTTTTGAGCAAATTTTGGAGTGAAATGTGTGTATATCGTCCAGACACACGCCAAGTAGACCTCGACACACATTCCAAGCCGTGAGTGTCCGCCTCGCCTTACTGCTTGTGCCTGCCAACTCCCTGTCTGCCGTGACAATATGACACTTGCTACATTATCTGAGCAATACCTACACCACTCCACTGTGGAAAACACAACGAGACACTTCACAATGCAACCGGTAATTTGGACTTGATTCGAAACTGCTTTCTTGATTAATTTAAGTGATTGGCAACTTCTATAGGCCTTTTTTTCATATAAATATACAAGATCATAAGGAAACCTGGGAGGCTACAAGAGTCATTAGGCATACACGTGACAGACCTTGTATTCAACTTAATTATTTATGTCTACATCCATTTCAATTTTGCTGCCTTTGATCAGAAATCCCTATTACATCAGTGTTACCTCTTGAATTCAGCTTCATGTATCTAAAACTCTTTTGTGTTGAAGAGATTGTTTTTAAAGGCCACAGAGATGATCACACGTGTCTTCATGGTTGTGGTCTCCTTGTTGAACTCTCACTATTATTGAAAACCTCCATAACTTCCACTCTGAACAGTTGTAAGTGATTGAGACACCAAAATTTTCCTGGGTAATTTAATAAATTTTGGGAAAGAGAGAGAGAGAGAGAGAGAGAGAGAGAGAGAGAGAGAGAGAGAGAGAGAGAGAGAGTTATTTAGGTTTTCATTTTAAGCTTTCCATCCCTGTGTGTGTGTGTGTGTGTGTGTGTGTGTAATTCACTGTTTGATCTGCTGCAGTCTCTGATGAGACAGCCAGACGTTACCCTACGGAACGAGCTCAGAGCTCATTGTTTCCGATCTTCGGATAGGCCTGAGACCAGGCACACACCACACACCGGGACAACAAGGTCACAACTCCTCGATTTACATCCCGTACCTACTCACTGCTAGGTGAACAGGGGCTACACGTGAAAGGAGACACACCCAAATATCTCCACCCGGCCGGGGAATCGAACCCCGGTCATCTGGCTTGTGAAGCCAGCGCTCTAACCACTGAGCTACCGGGCCGTGTGTGTGTGTGTGTGTGTGTGTGTGTGTGTGTGTGTGTGTGCCTGTCAGTCAGTAAGCCAGTCAGTCACAAAGCCAAGGCACGAACAACAATCCCAAACAATCTAACAATCACATACCAAACAGCACAGACTCAAGGAACAATGACGGGGAAGGAAACTCTCTTGAATTTCGAGGAGAGAGAGAGAGAGAGAGAGAGAGAGAGAGAGAGAGAGAGAGAGAGAGAGAGAGAGAGAGAGCTGGGACACCTAAGCATGGCAGATGAAGGCAACAGGCAAAAGGCAACAGGCGACAGGTGACAGGTGAGGCGGCCTATCAAGGGATGCAGGTGATCGTGTCTTGGGAGCAGTTTGGGGAAAGTGAGGAAGGGAAAACACCAATAAAGACAACCACAAGTATTGCTTAGATGAGGCATATGGTGGCCTCCTCTTAACTCTTCCTCCTCCTCCTCCTCCTCCTCCTCCTCCTCCTCCTCCTCCTGCTACTACTACTGGATGTTCTTCCCTCAAACGTATAATTTAAAAAGTACCACGTGTTTTCTCTTCTACAAACTTTTACTTCTGATGGTCGTCATTTGTACGTGAAAATTCCAGATGTCTTCTACTACTACTACTACTACTACTACTACTACTACTACTACTACTACACTACTACTACTGCCTATGAATCTGGTGGTACTGTTTCCTTCGCGCACTGCAGGGGCGCACTCAACAAACAAAGGAACAAAGGAAAGCGTGATTTTGGCGTGTATCTCAAGCTCACATCATTCCATTCATTCTTTCATTCATTCTGTTCGTGTGTGTGTGTGCTTTCCTCTCCCCAGCTCTCTCTCTCTCTCTCTCTCTCTCTCTCTCTCTCTCTCTCTCTCTTTTCAGCAAGTAAAGTATATCTCTCTCCCTCTTTCTTCCTTTTTCTTCTAAGTTTCCTTCTTCTTCGCTCTTCTTCTTTTCTTCTCCTTTCTCTCCTCCTCCATCTTCCGCCGTTCCTAAATGTCCTTCGTTATAATCATCCATATAGTTTTTGCCCTTCTTCTCTTCTTTCTTCTTTTTTGCTTCATCTTCATCATCATCATCATCACCATCATCATCACCACCATCATCACCATTAGTGTCATCATCACAATACTCTCATAGTCATCACCTTTTTTCCTAGTTCCTACACATATTTATCATCTCATTTACATTCCTACATACTTTATTTTTCTTTTCATTGTCTTTACTCCCTCTTCTCTTCCGATCATTCCTCCTCACTTCCTTTTCTTCCTCCTCCTTATCTTCCCTTTCTCCTTTTTCCTCTTCCTGTTTATTATCGTTTCCCTTCCTTATTTTTGCAGATTTTCCTTATATCCTCAATTCTGCAACCATATTTTCCTTTAAATTGTCTTTCTTATCTCTTCTTTCTCTTTTCTCTTTTCCTTTCTACCAACTTTCCCTATCATTACTTCTCTTTTTTCCTCCTAATCTTTTCACTATTCAACTGTATTTTCCTTCTTTTCCCCTCCATTTCGTTAACTTTCTCTCGTCTCATCCTATCATTCTATTCTTTTTCCTCCCTTTTCTTTTTCAAATCTTGTCACATTTCAACTATCTTTTCATTCTTATTGTCTTTCCTTCGTCTCTCACTCGCTTTCCCTTCATTCTCTTCCCTTTCTCCTTATATCTCTCTTTATACCCCTCCCCTTCATCCTCCTTCTCCTCCTTCTTCTCCTTCTTCTTCTTCTTCTTCTTCTTCTTCTCCTCCTTCGTTCCATATAGCACAACAAGCGAGAGGCAAGACAAGTATTTCAACACAACACAACACAAATATGGCGCTGACGTGTTGCATTCCCCGTTTTTTTTCCTTCTTTTTCTTGTTATTTTTCCCGTGTTTCTTATTCTTTTTCTTTTTTTTTCCCTCGCTTCCTTAATGTGTACTTCTATCTTTCTCCTCCTTCCTCCCTCCCTCTCTTTCCCTTTCTCTTTCTCTTTCTCTTCTCCTATCTATTTTTTCCTTTCCTTCATTACTATTTTCTTCTTTCCATCCTTTTTTTTTTTTTTTATATTATATTCTTTTTTTTTTTCTTATTCATGTTTATTTTCTTTGTATCATATTCTCTATTTGCTTTTACTTTTGTTTGGTTTGACTTTTCTTTAGCTTTTTTTCTTCTTCATTTTCATGTACTGTTGCTTTCCTTTCTTGTTTTCCGTATTCCACACCGCTTTCTTCTTTTTTCCCTCCTCTTCTTCCTCTTCCTCTTCCTTCTCTTCTTCTTTTTCTTCTTCTTCTTCTTCTTCTTCTTCTTCTTCTTCTTCTTCTTCTTCCTCCTCCTCCTCCTCCTCTTCCTTCTCCT
>NC_059302.1:11713526-11728526 GCF_017591435.1 Portunus trituberculatus | reverse complement strand
TCTTCTTCTTCTCCTCCTCCTCCTCCTCCTCCTCCTCCTCCTCCTCCTCCTCCTCCTCGGAAAAAAGGTAATTGATCAGAGACTGTTTCATCATCACTTTTATTCATTTCGTCATAACTTTCGACATCTTGATGGTCAGTGAGAGAGAGAGAGAGAGAGAGAGAGAGAGAGAGAGAGAGAGAGAGAGAGAGAGAGAGAGAGAGAGAGAGAGAGAGAGAGAGAGAGAGAGAGAGAGAGAGAGAGAGAGAGAGAGAGAGAGAGAGAGAGAGAGAGAGAGAGAGAATTAACTGGATAAAAATTCTTTCGGTTAAATAGACTCCCGTTAGTGACTGGTGTGTGTGTGTGTGTGTGTGTGTGTGTGTGTGTGTGTGTGTGTGTGTGTGTGTGTGTAATTCACCTCAGTCGCCTGCTGGTCACCCAGTCTTCCCCATTACGGAGCGAGCTCAGAGCTCATAGACCGATCTTCGGGTAGGACTGAGACCACAACACACAGCACACACCGGGAAAGCGAGGCCACAACCCCTCGAGTTACATCCCGTACCTATTTACTGCTTGGTGAACAGGGGCCACACATTAAGAGGTTTGCCCATTTGCCTCGCCGCTTTCAGGGACTCGAACCCGGACCCTCTCGAGTGTGAGTCGAGCGTGCTAACCACTACACTACTCGGTGTGTGTGTGTGTGTGTGTGTGTGTGTGTGTGTGTGTGTGTGTGTGTGTGTGTGTGTGTGTGTGTGTGTGTGTGTGTGTGTGTGTGCGGGCGTGTGTGTGTGTGCAAGTGTACCTCAAAACCTGTATTCACACAACACTCAAGGTTACGCAGTGAGTATAAACAAGCAAATAGTGAAATGTTTGCCTGCCAGGGTGGAATCATCGCGCGTCAGAAATAAACAAGAAGAAATTGCTTAACGGGGTGAAATCGGCGCTTACCTTCCTCTGGGGGCGAGTCTCGGTGTGGATTCGTTGATCTGGCTCACCTCTCGCGTCCAGCAGATGGCGCCGCACTGAAAAGAAAACGAACATTAAGAAAAGGACTCGAAACACAAATGTTGCTAGATTGAAACCTGCGAAAAATAGGGCCAATATATCTAGAAAAGGACAAATGGGTGGAAAGAGATAAAGACTTCAGGATCTAAACAGGTGTTCTTTACCTGAAAACAATGAATCTACAAGTAAATAAACAAAATTATTCCAATTGAGTAAAACAAATGAAAAATGCGGTCAATATATTAAGTCAAGGACGGGTGGGTAGTGAGATATATGGAGCTCAGAACCTGAAACTAAAGAAAATTGAGGTCGAAATATTAAGGAAAGAATGGATGGAAAATAGTGAAATTTGCCTGTTCAGCACATGTTGCCTGACTAAAACTAAGAGAGAATTTGTGTCAGTGTATTAAGAAAAAGACAAAACTCAATGCATATATATACAGGTGTCTAAAATCAACGAAAATAAAATAGATGGGAAATAGGACGAAACTTACACGCTCAGCAGATGTTAACTGAATGAAACTGGAGAAAATCAGCGTCAGTATATCAAGAAAAGGACAGGTGTTGAGGGAGACGTGTGGAGCCCCAAGCCTGGACACATGTTGCTCGTTTTAAAGGGAAAACTAAGATAAATAAAGAAAAGGACGGGTGGGAAGGAAGATATGTGGAATTCGTTACCTAAATAGACGTTGCCGGACTCAAAGTAAAGAAAAATCACGGAAAACAGAGACAAGGAAAGCTGAGAAATTTGATATATGAAATTTACGCATCAAGCATATGTTGTGACAAAATAAACAAAATCAAGGTAAATACGTAAAGATGAGGACAGGTAGGGAATTAGTCAATTATATCTACGAAATTTACACTTCCAGCAGATGTTGCATGACTGAAAATAACAAAAAAATAAAGCCAAGTTGAGAAAAGGACAGGTGGAAAGCAAGATCCATGCAGCTCAGAAATCAAACAGATTCTGTGAGTCAGACTGAACTAAACCAGAATTAAAATCAACCGTTACAGCTTTTTTTTTGGAAGACACATTTAGAAAGATTATTTTTTCTGAAACAGTTTTTACCCTTGACCTGCTTCCCTTGTGTTCAATAAAAAAAAAAAAAAAAAACAAAGAATTCCACGTCAATAAATCAACTAAATGGTGTGAAAATTCATTGAACTCAGAAGACACCGAAATATGAAAAAAAAAAAAAAAATATATAAAACACGGGAAAAAAGATATATAAAAATGTACTTTACTGTGAGCAATTACTTCCTAAACCGAAATAAGGAGATGGAAACAGATTATGTAAACTGTGATGAGTTACGGAAGAAAAGATTGGATAAAGAGCCAGAAACCATTAAGAGAAGGCTGGAACTTACAAAATATATGAAAGAACGTAAACAAATAAATAAAATGCTGCTGAAGACGAGAAAGTTCAAATCAGTTATATGGAGAAATTACTGAACAGTGCACATTAAACACACACACACACACACACACACACACACACACACACACACACACACACACACACACACACAAATTCTACTAAAAAACATACTCTACAGAAAAAAAATTCGAACATATACACAAAGAAAAAAAAAGCAAGAAAGAAAACAATATTAACATCAAAACAAAGCTACAAAAATACTAACTTAAAGCAAATAAGGTCAGAAAAATGTAACAAAAGAACAAAAAAAAAAAAAAAAAAAAAACATCGCTTTTCGAATTTCCCACAGTATTTTAAATGAAAACTGCGCAAAATCGCCGAAAATTCTATGCTGTGGCGCCACCGCGAAGACAACACAGCGCAGCACCACAGCGCAGCAGGTGGCCGCGCGGGGAACAAATATATATATGCAAATCACTTGACAGAATACTATTACAGGTGGAAACGCGGCCACCAATGACGAAAAAACTCGCATTAACATGAAATACAACACCGTAAATAACAAGCATGGTTTCCCACCCCTCCTTTCTCTCTCTCTCTCTCTCTCTCTCTCTCTCTCTCTCTCTCTCTCTCTCTCTCTCTCTCTCTCTCTGTGTGTGTGTGTGTGTGTGTGTGTGTGTGTGTGTGTGTGTGTGTGTGTGTTCCTCCTCTTCCTCTCTTTCTCTCCGTCTCTCCCTCCCTTTCCTCTCTACTGACTTTCGAACGACTACTCTCCTTCCTTTCATCCTTCCTTCCCTCCCTCCCTCACCTATTCACTATGCTCTCTCTCTCTCTCTCTCTCTCTCTCTCTCTCTCTCTCTCTCTCTCTCTCTCTCTCTCTCTCTCTCTCTCTCTCTCCTTTCCTTTTATCTTTTTCCCTTCCGTTTTCTTCTTTTTCTATCTCCTAAAACAGTGTTGGGGAATGATTCTCAGGTTAACCTTATCAAAGCTCAAAACTTTATCAACACACTTAGTACTGTAGAAAAATTTGTCGCAGTGTAAACAACAGGAGAGTTAACACGGATGAAATAGTCTCCTTATTGTGATTGCAAAGTCCCCCAACACACGCCGGATGGAGTAAACAGCGCAATGGTGCGAGAGACGGGTAGTCTATTGAAGATTTTCATATCATATTCTTCATTAAACGCATCCAACATTATAGAGAAGTCGCTTATTGTAGATTTAGAGATTATAACGGTAAATAATCGTTTTTATTTCTACAATACCATTTATGAATATTATGCAGTAAAAATATAGAGAGTTTTACAAGGAAAAAATTTAGTTAAATAAAGGAGGAATTATAAATATATTGTCTTATGAATGCAAAACTATTTATGGACACGTTTGTAAGTAAGAATATTACAAAAGCGAGAGAAAAAAAATACATATATTCATGAAGATCTTTGAAAGTAAGAATAACGTAGAAAATATAAAAGAGAGAAATAACAAAGATATGTACAATGTCTTTTACAATAACTAAAGTCTCTGCGAACACTACAAAGCTAATATAAGTGATGAAGGAGTTTGTGTAAGGAAGAAGTAAGAAAAGAGAAATTACGAGGATAAATGCAGTGTCTCTTATGACTGCAAAGCTATTTACGAATTCTGTGGAGCTTGAAATGATCTTGGTGTTTGTAAAGAGGAATATGTGAACAGCGGTGAGAGTCGAGGCGGTGCAGAGGTCACAGTGACGGCCGTGACGCTGCGTGGTGCTCAGTTACGCTTGGTGATGGTGATTTAACGCCCGGTGGTGACGATGTGGTGGTTGGGAGTGGTGGGGAGTGGTGGTGAATGGTGGTGAGTGGCAATATGTGGTCGTGTATACACATATTGCGAGTAAGAGTGATTGTCTGACGAAAATATGTGTTCTCTCTCTCTCTCTCTCTCTCTCTCTCTCTCTCTCTCTCACATATGTTTTTCTTCGTTTTATTTTCTTGCCACGTCATATTTAGTCTTAACTGATGTTTTATGCAATCCTTCTCTTTACCTTCTTTTTGACAATTTTCTTTTTCAGTTTAACATTTGAAAAAAAAGCAAAGAAAAAAATGGTCCATCTGCGCAAAAGAAAAAAAAAAAAACACAGAGTCAGAATTATCAATGAATTTGTTAGAGAAGGAAGAATATGGCAAAAAAAAAAAAAAATAGGATGAAAACCAATTCGCTGGCTGACTAACTGACTGATTGACTGACTGGCCACTTCACGGACTAACTGGCTGACTAACTGACTGACTAATTGATTGACTGACTAAAATTTGCACCACAGAAGAGTTAACACGGCGCTATTAGAAGTGACAAATATAATACATGAATCTGTGAAGAGCTAAGTTGAAATAAGTATGAATAAGGTGGTGGTGGTGGTGGTGGTGGTGAAGTTGTTATTGTTGTTGTTGTTGTTGTTCGTGGTGGTGGTGGTGGTGGTGGTGAGGGAGAGTAATAGGATCTAAAAGGGTGAGGCATAAGTGTGACGTGTGAGAGAGAAACTGTGACGGGATCATGTTTCAGGGAGAGAGAGAGAGAGAGAGAGAGAGAGAGAGAGAGAGAGAGAGAGAGAGAGAGAGAGAGAGAGAGAGAGAGAGAGAGAGAGAATCCATAACAAACCTATTTACTTTTTTAGTGTTATATATTTTACACATTTTTCCTCCTCACTAACCTAATTTCTCTCTCTCTCTCTCTCTCTCTCTCTGCTATAAGTACATGACTGATTTGTCACTAAGCCAGTCTGTACAATAATCACCTGTTCGGGAAGCAGAGAGGCAAAAAAGTGTGGAAAGGAACCCACAGATAGTGATCCAAGTAACCTTAATGAAGTAAAAAGTAGTTATCTGACGGTATGGACGTGTGTGTGTGTGTGTGTGTGTGTGTGTGTGTGTGTGTGTGTGTGTGTGTGTGTGTGTGCCTTCAGTCTGATATTTCCTATGAATAAAGAGCAAATGAATGAAGGAGTGTTGGTAATGACGAGTGTAGTTAGTTGGAACTCGTGCAAACAGCCAGACAAACAGACAAACAGACCTGAATAAATAACATACTAACACAGACGAGACAGGAAAACAAGCACAACGACAAACAGACAGACAGACAGACGGACAAGCAACTTAGCAAGCACAAAAAACAACAACAGCTGGACAGAAACAAACATGATTACAAAACAAGAACAGGTGGAGGAAAACACACACACACACACACACACACACACACACACACACACACACACACACACACACACACACACACGAGGCTTCCCTTATGGGTCTGGCAACACTGTCTTCGCTGCCTCCATTACGAAATCAAGACCCCTAGAGTGTTTGTAAAGCAACACAAGCCTCGCCTCACTAACACTCCTCAAACACTTGTCCATCTACCTTCTCCTCCTCCTCCTCCTCCTCCTCCTCCTTTACGCTCATCACTCTACAAATCACCCACTCTCTCTCTCTCTCTCTCTCTCTCTCTCTCTCTCTCTCTCTCTCTCTCTCTCTCTCCCTCCACTTTTTCCCTCACTGAGCATACCTACCACCGTAAACCAAGCAAATTTACACACACACACACACACACACACACACACACACACACACACACACACACACACACACACACACACACACACACACACACACGTCAATGCTATCAGTCTTTTTTACGTACACAGAGAAAAAAACAGTGCCGAGAGAGAGAGAGAGAGAGAGAGAGAGAGAGAGAGAGAGAGAGAGAGAGAGAGAGAGAGAGAGAGAGAGTTAGTTAGTTACAGTAAAAAGATGAGAGCGGACCACAAACAAACAAAAACAAACACACAACAAAAACAACAACCAAAACAACCTTAACAATAACAATACTACTACCACCACCACCACCACCACCACTGTAATGTCATATGTAGTAGTAGTAGTAGTAGTAGTAGTAGTAGTAGTAGTAGTAGTAGTAGTAGTAGTAGTAGTAGTAGTAGTAGTAGTAGTAGTCAGACATATGGTACAGTACACCACCACTACACCCACCACCACCACCACCACCACCACCAACAACAACAACAACAACAACAACACCTTACTTTCAAACCAACACTTCATGCACCCGCCAGTTAACAAGCCAGTACTCGCTAACCACAGAACCATACAATACTTTCTGCCCACTACTAAAATCACCTTACACTCGCCCACAGTCACATAACACATCGAGACACTCATTTTGTCCTCTTGATCACCACGACTATTTTTCAAGAGGCAAAGATAATGAACTCTATTTTCCAAGTGCTTCTCTTGTTTATGATGTTAAATTCTTGTTAATCTGTCGCCAGAACCATAAAAACGCTCTTGAAAATCCATGTAGTTTATTAAAAAGATCTGTATACTGAAATATTTTGCTCTCTCGATCACTAGGACGATTTTCAAAAGCCACATATGATTTATCCAATTCTCAAAGTGATTCACCTGTTTATCTGTCACCAAAACAATAAAAACACTCTTGAAAATCAGTGGGTTTATCAAAAAGACTCGTATACTGAAATATTTTGCCATCTTTCGATCACCACGACTATTTTCAAAGGCTACAGAGACGATCAACTGCGATCTCACATTCATACTACTGTTAATATAGTAAAAACCTCATGAATCTTCCACTAAAACCCATAGAAACACAATTAAAACAGTGTAACTTCAACTAACAGAGATTCTTTTTAATGTAGTGGAGGTGCGGTGCGGAAGTGTTTCAGAATAGTCTATCTACCCACACCAGCCCGCCAGGTGTACCCAGCCAAGGTAGTATTTCTATCTGGTAAACATGAGAGCTACTGCGAGTACTTGGTTTGGCTTGAGTGGTTAAGTTGAGGCTGAGGAGAAAGCAAGAACCACAAACCTGAGAGAGAGAGAGAGAGAGAGAGAGAGAGAGAGAGAGAGAGAGAGAGAGAGAGAGAGAGAGAGAGAGAGAGAGAGAGAGAGAGAGAGAGAGAGAGAGAGAGAGGAGAGGAGAGGAGAGGAGAGGAGAGGAGAGGAGAGGAGAGGAGAGGAGAGAGAGATGAGAGGAGATGAGAGAGAGAGAGAAGAAACAGAGAAGAGAAGAGAAAACAATGAAAAGAAGTAAAGAGAAGAGAGGAGGGGAGAGGAAAGAGAAAAGAAGAAGACAAAAATAAAAGAACGAAAATATAAAAAAAACTCAAAGTAATGAACAAGAGAGAGAGAGAGAGAGAGAGAGAGAGAGAGAGAGAGAGAGAGAGACAGAGACAGACAGAGAGACAATGGACACTAAACTGATGTGAATGGTCTTGGGGCTTGGCAATGGGTGGCGGGAAGGAGAGAAAAGGAGGGTGGAAGGAGACAAAGAGAGGCAAGGAAGGAGATGAAAGGAGATAGAGAAATTGGTACAGTCTCCTTATCTGTCTTTATTCTCCGAGCATTGTGTTCAGGTATCTGTGCCTCCGTGCGAGATAAAATTACTATTATTACCGTTGCTGAAGAGGGGAAGGAAGCAAACAAAGAAAAATTAGAAACGGAGAAAGAGAAAGAGAAGGAATCGATTTGAAAGATACGAGAACGCTACAGAGATGATGGAAAAGAACAAGCATAGAAGGAAATAGGAAAAAGGAGAGATGTGACGTATAAATGAGAGAAAATAAGGAAAGAAGGAAAAGAAAGGGGAAAAGAGAAAGAGAAGGAACCGATTTGAAAGATACGAGAACGCTACAGAGATGATGGAAAGAACAAGCATAGAAGGAAATAGGAAAAGGAGAGATGTGACGTATAAATGAGAGAGAAAAAACAAAAGGTTCTGAGGGAAAGAAGGAAAAGAAAGGGGGAAAGAGAAAGAAAAGAAAGCAATTTAAAAGCTATGAGAAAGGCTACAGTGATTATTAAAAAAAAAAAAAGCATAAAAGGACATAAAATAAAGGAGAGATGTGAAGAATAAATGAGAAAAACACAAACGGTTCTGAAGGAGAGAAAACAAAGAAAACAAAGAGAGAGAAGAGAGAGAGAGAGAGGAACAGATTTAAAAGGCAAGAGAAAGAAAGGAGTGTGATAATAGAGCAAATAAAAGAAATGAGACAGACACGTAAGGAAATACAATCAAAGAAGTTAAAAAAAAGTTACGAATTATAAAAGAAAAGGTATTGGAAAGAAGTAGGAAAGAAAAATAGAGAATAAATAAATAGAAAGGAACCGATAACAAGGAGATGAATATGAGAGATATATAGAAAGAGAAAGAGAAAGAGGGAAAAAGAAGGGAAGGAAGGAAGTAAGGGAAAGGAAGAAGAGAAAGATGAAACGAGATACCGGAAGTGAATATGGAAGAAACAGTGCACCAGAGAGAGAGAGAGAGAGAGAGAGAGAGAGAGAGAGAGAGAGAGAGAGAGAGAGAGAGAGAGAGAGAGAGAGAGAGGAACCTATGTGCAACTTTCACTGCCTAGTAATGGGAACGCTTTCGGGGCTGAGGCGTGGACACACACACACACACACACACACACACACACACACACACTTGCTGGTGTTGTCACGGCCTAGTAGCGTTCCCCTCTCTCCCCACCTCTCTCTCTCTCTCTCTCTCTCTCTCTCTCTCTCTCTCTCTCTCTCTCTCTCTCTCTCTCTGTTCGGATGACTCAGGGAAGAAAGTGTCCACAATAACATATATTTTCTTCCTCGTTTTCTGTTCTTACAAATCAATCTGTAATGTTTTTTTCTTTGTGTGTCAGGATGAAGAAACATTCCTCATAACCCTCCTCTCTTTCTCTCTCTCTCTCTCTCTCTACATCCACTTTTATCGCTTTGTCTAGCTTTATCTATCTATTTACCTATCCATCTGTTTATTTGTCCGTCTCTGCCTGCCTGTCTGCCTACTTACCTCTCATCTATCCATCAATATCTCTAACTACATTTCTGGCCCTTGTAATATCACATAAACGAAGAGGAAACGACACTCAATATATTCTCTCTCTCTCTCTCTCTCTCTCTCTCTCTCTCTCTCTCTCTCTCTCTCTCTCTCTCTCTCTCTCTCTCTCTCTCTCTCTCTCTCTCTCTCTCTCTCTCTCTCTCTCTCTCTCTCTCTCTCTCTCTCTCTCTCTCTCTCTCTCTCTCTCTCTCTCTCTCTCTCTCTCTCTCTCTCTCTCTCTCTCTCTCTCTCTCTCTCTCTCTCTCTCTCTCTCTCTCTCTCTCTCTCTCTCTCTCTCTCTCTCTCTCTCTCTCTCTCTCTCTCTCTCTCTAATGACCACCTGGGACCCTCTTGACAGCCAGAGTAACCACGGGCCTGCTCACGATGATGGATCACCTGCCAGACCACTAAACCGATTGACTTGCTTCACTCGCTCGCCAATGACTCCCACAACACCGCCTCACAAGGAACACCATCTTGAAAGCTTCCGGTGTCTTTGCCTCGTCTATACATTGAACAAGCGATGGGGAAGGTACTGTGGGTTCTCTAGAGTCGTTTTATGTTTTATTTGGTAATCATTCGAGGTGGGCTTCTCATTAATGAAAGAGATGATGTTAAAAGTTCATTAATCGGTTATAGTGTCTTACTTCGGCTGCACATTTGAACAGCCTGTTGGTGGAAGGTATTTGTGCTTTTCAGGGTTTTTTTTCATAGTTGTGGTGATAGTTCAAGAAGGTTTTTATATAATTAATGAGATTTCTACAGCACCACCACATGAGTTTAAACAATCGGCTGCACATTTGAACATGCTGTTGGTGGAAGGTACTAGAGCTCTTCAGATTATCTTTTTATGGTTGTGGTGACAGTTCAAGAAGGTTTTTATATAATTAATTAGATTTCCACAGCACCGCCACACGAGTTTGATAATATTAAAAGCTTCCAGAGTCCTATCTTGCTCTGAATACTCTGGTGGAAGGTATTAACAGTTTCCAAGATGGTTTTCATGGCAGTGGTGATAAGTCTGCAATGATTTTTACGTTATCAAGATAAATAAAGCGAAATGACTTATCTGGCTTTTCAGCTGAACTACATTTAAGCAGGTTATGCTTGGTAGAAGATTCTTAAGTTTGTTGCAAGAGTGTTTTCGTGGTTCTAGAGATAATTCATGAAGGAAGGTTTTTATACGTATTAGTGAGAGAAATATCGTAAAAACCTTAATGATTACCTCTGTGGTCAATGGAAAACAACCCTAATGAAAGGCGGAAGTGTTTCAGAATGGGGCCCTACAGCTGTTCCGTTCCTCTCCTGGTCCTCTGTCAGCTTTGGTAAAGAATGTATGGGTCGTAATGGAAATGTGCTAACTTGCTCCTATTTCTTCGTACCAGAGGAGCAATGAATCCACTGAGGTGTTCAAATGTAGACAAGAAAATGACCAAAAGGATTACCACAAGTTAGAGAACAACAGAATGAACAGAGTGAGAGAAAGGACGAGAAACTAAACAGAAAAAAGACGAAAATCTAAGAGAGGTGAAGAAACGGGGGAACAAAACAAAAGAATGAAAGACAACAGATATAACACAATCACATAAAGAACAAAAGAAGAAAGTAGAAAGAAACAGAACGAATACACGAAAACGAAAAGAAGTGAAACTGAGAGAAAATAAGGATGTGGGCAAAGATGGAACGCAAAACAAAACAAATATAATTATTATCAATGTATAAAGCAACAAAACAGACACGAAAGTAATGAATGCAGTAGAAATCATATTTAAGTTAAATTGACGAAAAAAGAAAACTAGTCGATGCTTTTTAATGTGAACTTAGAAAAAAAATGAGAAAAAAAACATCAAATAAAAAAGAAATGGTAAGAAAAAGAGTAAACAAAAATAACAAATACTGAAAGAACACCAGTATGGCAAACGAAAAAAAAAGAAAAAAAAAAAGATTCAAAACAAAATCCACAAGGCAAGAATGACGAAACGAACAAACACAGGAAGTACAACACGAGGCCAGAGAGACGCAAGTCAAATACGTGAAAGGCAAGAGTCACAAGGTTAAAATAAAGAAAAATGAAAAAGAAACAAAGATATTAACTATGCAAATGAAAATTACGTGTAAAACAATTATAAGGAAAAAGAAGTGGCAAAAATTGAAAGATAAACAGATAAATAAGTAGGTAGATAGAAATAGAAACCTAGGTAAATAGATAAATAGATGAATAGATAGGTAGATATGTAGATAGATATATAGATAGTCGATAAATAAGTAGATAGACAGTCCTTAAGTGTATATGAGGATAAATATAGATAGATAAATAGGTAGATAGATAAATAGGTAGATAGACTATCCTTAAGTATATATGCGGATAGATATAGATAGATAGGTAAATAGATAGGCAGATAGATAGATATATTGATAAA
Source organism: Portunus trituberculatus (assembly GCF_017591435.1). Classification (NCBI taxonomy): domain Eukaryota; kingdom Metazoa; phylum Arthropoda; class Malacostraca; order Decapoda; family Portunidae; genus Portunus; species Portunus trituberculatus. Next base: position 11,716,855 of record NC_059302.1, on the reverse strand, counting down.
CAAAAGATAAAAAAGACACAGGAAGAGAAATTAAAAGTAGAAAACGAAAGAAGACAAGCAAGAAGAAAATAAAAGTGAAAGAAAGAAAATGAAATGATCAAGAGATTCCACACAACTTCAATCTACTCCCCCTCCTCCTCCTGCTCCGCCTCCTTTTCCTCCTCCTCCTCCTCCTCCTCCGCCTCCTCCACCTCCTCCTTGCGAAAATATCATTACTTTGTACCGGTTGTTGATCCCGAGGAGGAGGAGGAGGAGGAGGAGGAGGAGGAGGAGGAGGAGGAGGAGGAGGAGGAGGAAATGAAAAAGGATGTGAAGAAGGAAGAATGAAGTTGGGAGAATGAAGAGTAAACAAAAGTAAGAAGCAGAGGAGGAGGAGGAGGAGGAGGAGGAGGAGGAGGAGGACGAGGAGGAGGACGAAATGAAGGACAGGAATGTAAAGAGAATAAAAAATGTACCTGTGAGAAAGGAAATAGTAGTGATGGTGGTGGCGGTGGTGGTGGTGGTGGTGGTGGTGGTGGTGATGATGGTGGTGGTTGTGCTCTAGTATATTCATGTCACGTAATGAGGGTGAAGGCTGAACACACACACACACACACACACACACACACACACACACACACACACACACACACACACACACACACACACACACACACACACACACACACACACACCAAGTTACGTTCACCTTATATTGTCATCTATTTACTTAACTGCCTCTGCGTCTCTCTCTCTCTCTCTCTCTCTCTCTCTCTCTCTCTCTCTCTCTCTCTCTCTCTCTCTCTCTCTCTCTCAAGTCATCCTACACCCTCCTCCCTTTCCTCCTCTCGCCTTTTCTTGGTCTTCCTCTTCCTCCACTAGTTTACCCCCCCTCCTCCTCCTCTTCCTCCTCCGTCCACACCACTATGCACGACCTGGACAGACTGGCTCCTCTCAACCTCCTCCTCCTCCTCCTCCTTCCTCTTCCTCTTCTTCTTCCTCCTTCTACTACTACTGTTGTTGTTGTTGTTGTTGTTTTGTCCTTTGCATTTCTTTGTGGTTCTTCTCTTCCTTATCTTCTTTATCTTCCTTCTTCTTCATGTACTCTTCTTCCTCTAATCATTATTACATTTTCCCACTCATCTTTTCACTTTTCTATTCCCGATTATTTCTTTTTCTTCTTCCTCCTCCACCTCTTTCTCCTCCTCTTATTTTTATTTTTCCTTCTCTTTCTACTCCATCTCCTATCTTCTTCTTCCAACTTTTCTTCCTCTTAATCCATTTCTTCTTTTTGTTCCTCTTCTTCTTTGCATTATCCCTATTCTTTTCATATTCGTTCTTTACTCCTTTTTCCTATTCCTTTTCTCCTCCTCCTCTTCCTCCTCCTCCTCCTCCTCCTCCTCCTCCTCCTCCTCCCTTCTATATCATCCTCATAAATATGGAAGAATTACGTGTTAAAAGAGAAAAAACGAAAGAAAAAAAAACAACAGATAAACGAGCGAATGAATAAGGAAGAAAAATCCGTGAGAAAAATTTCTTATATAAGAGAAAATGTAAACCTTGATGAAGAAGGGAGAAAAGATACGAGAGAAAGAAAAAAGAAGAAATTAATAAGGAAAACAAAGAAATGTCAGGGCCACATTGAAAGGGAATGATGATGATGATGATGATGATGATGATGATGATGAGGAGGAGGAGGAGGAGGAGGAGGAGGAGGAGGAGGAGGAGGAGGAGGAAAAGGAGGAGCAGGAGAATGAGGAGGAGAAGAAGAAGAAGAAGAAGAAGAAGAAGAAGAAGAAGAAGAAGAAGAAGAAGAAGAAGAAGAAGAAGAAGAAGAAGAAGAAGAAGAAGAAGAAGAAGAAGAAGAAGAAGAAGAAGAAGAAGAAGAAGAAGAAGAAGAAGAAGAAGAAGAAGAAGAAGAAGAAGAAGAAGAAGAAGAAAAAAGATAAAAAGAAGAAGAAGAAGAGAAAGGAAAATAAAGAAAGAATGATGGTAACGGTGGCGAATTTCAGAGAGAGAGAGAGAGAGAGAGAGAGAGAGAGAGAGAGAGAGAGAGAGAGAGAGAGAGAGAGAGAGAGAGAGAGAGAGAGAGAGAGAGAGAGAGAGAGAGAGAGAGAGAGAGAGAGAGAGAGAGAGAGAGAGGCGTAACATCTTTATCAATAATGCGAAGACACCATCCATTATTACAACCATTATCATTATTGCCATCACCACCATCATCACTACCACCACCACTAACACCACCACCACCACCACCACCACCACCACCTATCACCATCCTTCACTATTCTGTCACCACCACCATCTCTCCCTTCTCGTATCGGAGGTGGGGAGGAAGGAGAGGAGGAGGAGGAGGAAGGAAGAGAAGAGGAGAGGAAAAGGAAGATAAGAGGAAGGAAAGAAGGTGAGAGATAGGAAAAAAAGATGGAAGAAGAAAAAGGAAGAAAAGAAGATGAGAGGAAAGAAGATGGAGGCAGAGAAATGAAGGAAAGACGAGGGAAAAAGGAAAATGGGAGATGATGAAGGAAGGAAGAAAGAATGGGAAGAAAGACAAAAGAGAGGAGGAGAGGAAGAAAGAGAGGAAGAGAGAATAAAAGAGACAGGAGCTGAGGAAAGAAGAGAGTGAAGACGGAAGAGGAGAGAAAGAGGAAGAGAAGAGGAGAGAAAGAGAAAGAGGAAGAGGACAGTAAGAAAGAACAGAAAATAAGGGAAAAGAGAGAAGAAGAGGGAAGAAGAAAGAGAGGAAGAGAGGAAGAAGGATGAAGGAAGATGGGGAGAAAGAAAGGAGAGGAAGGGAGGAAGAGGAGGGTGGAGGGGAAAATATGGAGTGGGTGGGGTAACTAGCCGACGGGTCATGGAAAGCGTGATGCCCCTTCGCTAGGTCGTGGGAGAGGGAGAGGGAAGAGAGGGAGAGGGAAGAAAAGGAGAGGGAGTGAGAGAGGGAGAGGGAGAGGGAGAGGGGAATGACTAGGGGGAGCGGGTAGGGGAAAAAGAGAGAACGAGAAGGATATACGAGTAGAGAGAGAGAGAGAGAGAGAGAGAGAGAGAGAGAGAGAGAGAGAGAGAGAGAGAGAGAGAGAGAGAGAGAGAGAGAGAAAGTGTTTGCGGAGGTATATGAGGAGGAGGAGGAAGAGGAAGAAGAAGAGGAGGAGGAGGAGGAGGAGGAAAGAGACTGTAGTGTGTGTAAAGGAATAATAAAGTTGTGTTGGCGAACAGAAAGGAGGAGGAGGAGGAGGAGGAGGAGGAGGAGGAGGAGGAGGAGGAGGAAGAAGAAGAAGAAGAGATGGAGGAAGAAGAAGAAGAAATGGAGGAGGAGAAGGAAGAAGAGAATTAAGAAGAGGAGAAAGGAG
>NC_059302.1:11703526-11708526 GCF_017591435.1 Portunus trituberculatus | reverse complement strand
AGAGAGAGAGAGAGAGAGAGAGAGAGAGAGAGAGAGAGAGAGAGAGAGAGAGAGAGAGGTAAAGTTCATAATGTCACGACTTATGGCATCTTGTTGCGCCGAGTCTTTGTTTACATGCGAGGAAACATAAGCGAACACAAATGAAGACAAATGAAGAACAAACAACAGCAGCAGCATCAATCTTGTTATCCTTTATGGAGAGAGAGAGAGAGAGAGAGAGAGAGAGAGAGAGAGAGAGAGAGAGAGAGAGAGAGAGAGAGAGAGAGAGAGAGAAATTAAACCAGCTTCCTCACTCTCGTTACTTCATTGTGCATTAGGAGGGAAAGCAGATAAGTACAGGAGGAGGAGGAGGAGGAGGTGGAGGAGGAGGAGGAGGAGGAGGAGGAGGAGGAGGAGGAATACAAAGGAATGAACAGACAGCAACAACCGTACTGGGCCTAACGAGGCTGTCTGTGTGGCTAGGCTATCACTGCAGATTCTAAGAGTTGGAGGCTGAATGACATCAGGGTTCAAGGAAGAAAAATAAGAGAGCACAGGTAGAGAGAAAATCAAAGATGTGATACGAAAGATAGAAAGAGAAGTGACACTATCTAATACAACAACAACAACAACAACAACAACAACAACAAAAAGACATTTTATATTGGCACAAAATACGTCATTTGATGGGTTAAAGCGATGTGATTGTCCAGGAGGAGGAGGAGGAGGAGAAACAGGAAGAAGAAGAGAAGAGGAAGGGAGGAGTACCATAGAAAGACCTTACCTACATAATACATTTACTCTCCTCCTCTACCTCCACCTCTACCTCTACCTCTACCTCCTCCTCCTCCTCCTCCTCCTCCTCCTCCTCCTCCTCCTTCCTGACCTACTTGCCTCGTCCAGCCTGACCCTAACCTGACCCCGCGGCACCCACACACACACCGAGGCCCAAACAAAGGCCCCAACACCCCAGGCACGCCCTCCGCTGGTAACATAAGGACGCCCTCAATGACTCCCACTGGTGTTGCTTGGTTCCTTAGCTCCTCTGTGTTCCTTAACTTTGAACCTTTAATCTCCAGCTTTAATTGATCTAATGGATGTTTTGGGAGCTGTTAAGAGTGTTTATGTGGTATTTATTGACGGTTTGACTGGGTTTTTGCATTATGAAACGCTACACAAGTTTGTTTTCAGTATTTTAACGAGTTTAGAGAAAATTATTAAGGGTTTCAAGAGCATTTCGTGATTCATAAACGTTTAATGTCTCTTATATTAGTTTCAGCTGTTAATAGGGTCCTGAATGGTGCTTTCGTGGTTCTGGTGACAGTTTGATAGGTATTATACATTTCTAAACGTTATATTAGCTTATCCAGACTAGTGTAACTGATCTAGAGGGAGTTAGGAAGGTTTTCAAGGGTGTTCCCGTGATTCTAGTGGAAGATCGCCGAAAAATCTGTACTTCAAAAAAATATCAAATCTTATGTCAATTACTTTTAACTGGTCTGGTGAATTTTTCGGGCGATTTTTCTGTTTCATGATTCCTTACAGTGGCAAAGATTAAGAGCGGATCCAATAGAGGCCTTGAAGTAATAAGGGATATAACAAGATGGCATAAATAGATCCTCAGCTTGATTGAAACAGAATGAAAAAAGAAAAAAAACAGTCCTCTAATAGAATGGTGAACTAATGGAACAGACTCCGCAATGAGGAAGGTTTTACGATGGTAGTGATAGTGTGACAGGTAGTCTGCATTTGCAAACGTCGCCTTATCTTGTCACGACTAGTTTAACTGCTCTTGCGGAACTTATTAGCGTTTTCAAAGGTCTTTTCGTGATTGTATTAAGGGTTTTACAAGACTTTCTCTTCTCAAACGTCTACTCTGATCTCACTGACTGTTCTGTTGAAGGTACTGAGGTTTTCAATTGTTTTCGTAGCATTAGAGGTGAATATTGTGCTTTCATTAGTTGCAGCATTCCATTTCGACGCTTCATAGAGTCTGTTGAGAGAATTGAGATATTTAAGGGCGTTTTCAATGATTCTAATAAGGGATGAACAAAGATGCTACATTTTCAAACGTTGCTTTATCCTGTCAAGACAAGTTCAACTGCTCTAGTGGGACTTAAAAGCGTTTTCAAAGGTGTTTTCGTGATACTATTAAGGGCTATACAAGGGCTTTATCTTTTCAAACGTCTCTATCTCACTGACTGTTCTAATGGAGGAACTCAGGTTTTCAATATTGTTTTTTGTGATAATAGTGATGGATTTTGCACTCCCCGTGGCTGTATGGTTCTTGACGCTTAACCTCTTCACTAACAGGACGCGTTTCCATTTTGTCTACTATTTGATGATTTTGTACAGCTTGAGAAACATATGTGGGGATTAAAATAGTGAAGAGTCTGGCCATTAATCTTCTGACCTCCATATACGTTTCCTAATGTCAATAAAATCATGTAATCGTACCCAAAACTCAAGGTAAAAATGTGTCTCAGTATTGAAGGGATTAATTAAGTCTGTTGGGAGTTATTGGGAATTTTAGACGCTTTTTTTTCAGATATTCTGATGAGAGTTTCACAAGGATGCTATATTTTCAACCGTTGCCTTATCTTCTCTCGACTGGTTTTAACTGCTCTAATGAAATCTATTGTGATTTTCAAGAGTGCTTTTATGACTGTGATACTTTAAGAATGGTCTTTTCAACTACAAACTTATGTATCTATATAACTAATTAGCTACCTATCTTTCTGTTTAGCTATCTAAGTTTGTCTTTGTGTATAAATCCCTGACTTTATATATATGTATTTACCATCTATGATGTTATTCATCCATCTATTCAATTATCTATCTATCTATTTATCTATCCATCCAATTATCTATCTATCTATCCATCTATCTATCCATCTAACTATCTATCCATCTATCTATCTTTCTACTTATCTATCTCTATCTATCTACCCACACCATCTATTCATCTATCAAGTTATCTTTTCATCCATCTCTCTCTCTCTCTCTCTCTCTCTGAAAAACCCACATTGCTTCACGTTTTCGGGGAGAGAGAGAGAGAGAGAGAGAGAGAGAGAGAGAGAGAGAGAGAGAGAGAGAGAGAGAGAGAGAGAGAGAGAATGATGATATTTCCGGGTTGTGTTAAAAGTCGACCCCACGTTCTCCTTTCAATCTGTTCAACCTAAACTCGTGAGGTGATAGCTCAACACTTCACAGGCTCACCCACGCTCTCCTCTTCCTTCACCACCATCCGTTTTCTTTCTCGTCCTTAACCCCCACCCCCTCTCTCTCTCTCTCTCTGGCCAAACAAATACAGGACTGCAAATAACCAAAGAAAACGTTAACAGTGGGGTGGTGGGGACGGAGTGGGGAGGAAGGGAAGGGAAGAAAGAGAGAGAGAGAGAGAGAGAGAGAGAGAGAGAGAGAGAGAGAGAGAGAGAGAGAGAGAGAGAGAGAGAGAGAGAGAGATGTGAAAGTTGCTGCGGTTACTTCTCCTACAACCACTACTACTACTACTACTACTACTACTACTACTACTACTACTACTACTACTACTACTACTACTTAAACATCTACTTTTGGTCAAGGAATCTGGATACTTAGTAGTTTGATGGAGAGAGAGAGAGAGAGAGAGAGAGAGAGAGAGAGAGAGAGAGAGAGAGAGAGAGAGAACTAACCAGCAAACAACCCAACCATTCAGTCATCCATTCACACATTCACACATTTTCACACTTTCACACACAGCCAGTCAGTCATACAGATGAAGACACAGCCATGCAGCCTACTCAGCCACTCCACTCAACCACACAACCAACCATCCATCTATGTAATCATCCAGCCAGACAGCCAGACAGCCATACAGACAGATAAACAGACAGCCATTCAGTCATCATATCATCCAGTCAGCCACTTAAACACTCAACTACACAATCATCCACTTACACACTCATCCAGTCACCTACACAGACAGACAATAGAGAAAGACAGACAGGCAGAAACACAGACAGAAAGAGAGAGAGAGACATAGCCAGACAGACAGGCATACAGAGACAAAACAGATAGCCAGGCAGACAGACAGACAGACAGAGACAGACAGACAGATAGATAGACAGACAAATAGATAGCCAGCCAGACATATAGAGACAATTACAGGCAGGCAGGCAGGCAGGCAGGCAGGCAGGCAGAGATAGCCAGCCAGCCAGACATATTAATAGAGAGACAGACAGATACACAGATATTGAGTTACCTACTACCCAGATAGACAGAAACACGTAGTCTACATACATACATAAATACATACTTGCAGGAAGGCAGACATCCAACTGCCCACTCAGTCAAGGCCAGACATGGATAGATAAGCAGATAGCCACACACCCAGTCTATCAGTCTATCAGTCAGTCAGTCAGTCAGCCATCCCTACCACCTATCCAGCCACCTAGTCCGCATTCCTGAACAGCCAGCCAGCCAACCAGCCAGAGACAGACAGACAGACAGACAGACAGACAGGCGCCATCAAAATGCCCGCAGAAATTCAGACACCCACACACAGTGACAGCCACCCACCTACCCACCCAGTCACACACACACACACACACACGAGAGAGAAAAACAGAAAAATAGAAATTTTGAAGATAATATGCTTCGTAGAACAGAGAGAGGGAGGAAGAAGATTCTAAGAAAGGAGGAGGGGGAGAAGGAGGACGAGGAATAGAAGGAGGAGGAGGAGGAGGAGAAAAAGGAGGAGGAAGGGAATACAAAAGAATGCAAAGGAAGGCCAAACGGCAACAGACCTCTTGGTCCTTTCGAGGCTGTTTGGTAACTACTTCTAACTGGCTACAGATAAGAGAGATAGGACAGTACAGGAGAAGAAGGAGCAGCAGGAGGAGGAGAAAAACGAGGAGGAAGAAAAGGAGGAGGAAGAAAAGAAGGAGGAGGAGAAGGAGAAGGAGAAGGAGGAGGAGGAGGAGGAGGAGGAGGAAAAGGAGGAGGAGGAGGAAAGGAAGGGAAAAGGAAGGAAGGCATTT